>NW_010518237.1:39853-48737 GCF_000687285.1 Phaethon lepturus | reverse complement strand
GATTCTGTGATTCTGTGATTCTGAGAGAGCCTGCAGCAGTCATGCAAGGGCGCAGGGGGAAGCCCCTGCAGAGCGGTGGGTACCAGACCTGGACATCGTTCTGTGCAGTGATTCTGGACAGAAATCTCAGACCTGGTATCAGGGTCCTGACTAGCTGTAAGATGGATTTTTATAAACTGATGAACAGTGTGGTATATCTTGGTTTGCAGGAGCAGGTAGGTGGATCTGATGATGCAAGGGCTCTTGCCGGCCCATATGCCTATATTCCTGTTTCATCCATGCATCCTGGAGTCATTCTCAGTGCAGCGCTCCTATTCTGAGAAGTCTTCAGGACACCTCTCTAGGGACATAGCTCAAGGTGTGATCTCAAGGGCTGTAGCTCCCTAAGTCTCCATGTATTCATATTGGTTCATACCAGTTACTTTCTCCTAATTCCACTGCTTTACATAGGCTATCTCCTTCCTCTCTGCAGAGTTGTCCTTTGCTTTGATTTTGCCCTAAGACAGCATAAGCCTTTTTTTCTAAACAGATAATTTGCTCATTTTCTCCTGACTTAGGATACAATTTCTTTACCTTCATCTACATCAGGTCCCAGGACACTTACTGGTAAAACACTCCACTGCACCTACCATAGCCGGTTCCCATGCAAGACACGTGGGTGTTACAGAATTAGACAAAAAAAAGTAAACCGGGGCAGTTTAGCTGATAATGCTGTTTCCTTGTAAGGTTATAGAACGTAGCAATGTGTCCTAATGAGAGAAATCTCTCCTTTATCAAGGGAAAGCTATTTTTAACCAATTTTTCTAATTGACTTGCAGCAACTCCTTACAAGGAGCAGCAAATTTGAATTATCTTAAAATGTTCTTCTCTGACTTCCTACAAAAAAAATCTGTTAAGAATATCTGTAATTTTTGTATGTTAAAATCAAAACTAAAAAAATGTGGATTTTGGTTTTGGTTCTGACATGAGTCACTGTAGCATAGTATGAAATTAAAAGGAAGCGAGGAAGGTTTTTAATTAAGTTTTAATTCACTGTCCCTTTTGCTCTCTCTCTAAAGCTCTGTGTGTGGATGTGGAAGAGACAAAGGTGACTAAGGGTCCCAAAAGGATCCATGTGAATTATTTGCTAATTTCTATCACCTCCACTATCCTGATTTTGCTATATGAGGGGCTATTTGTTTTATCACTCCTTTTTAAGATGGTTGTGAATACATGAGAATCTCTGTAAGCTGCAGTGTACCTGATCCTTACATGGGAATACAAAGGGAGAGGATGGAAAGGGAGAGAATGCAATGGGACAGGATACCTTCTCTCTGCTTCTGAGGGTCTCTTGCGAAGGCCAACCTTTGACCAAAGAAACTGTAGTCAAAGAAAGTTACTCATCGCTCCTGCTCTGTCCCCTAATGCCCTACAGGAGAAGTTTCCCAAGATGTTAGTGCCACCTGAGGGGGGACAGGCTCCCTTTAATCACATATGCCAGGTTACAGAACAAAGGTGGCAGGTGGTAAGGCATGGGCTGTCTGCCTTTCGTATGTGGGCATATTCTTGTATAGCGAGAGTTTCAGACATTGAACTGCTTCCAAGCATTTACAAGAAGCAGAATGCCTCATCGTGCTCCCTCTGGGACAGATTGTTCTGCATTACCCTCTCTTTGAGCTGAGCCTTGAAGTTACATTTTAGCCCTATATGATCAAGAAAGAGTTTTTCTCTACATAAATTTAATCTCGTGTTCAACTGATTTGAAGGTAGTGAGAAAACTATTTTCTTCCCTATGCACAGAGGATTTATCTTGCAATCTACAACAGAGCAATTAGTGTTACAAAAAGTTAGGTGCATAAATTCAATCCCCTAGATAACAAGTACATATTAGCTGCATGGTTATGAATTAGGTGTGGGGTTTTTATATATTTATTTATTTATTTATTTATTTATTAAACATGACCTTATAGAGGTCTTGCTTCCTTATATATATATATATAAAGCCTGCCCTCTGGACAGTCACCAAATATAAGAGCAATACGTTCTCTATGAAATACTCAGATTAAAAAAACAAAGTAGAATATCTCTGTCCATTTACAGTCCAGGAAGTCCTTGCACCTGATCTGACCCAGGTTATTTTCAGATATCTTTTAACAATAAAAGTAGACCTCTTTAATTATGGCATGAGATTGCAATATATGCTAGTTAGCAGAACGAACATCAGGGGACTGTACTGAGCAGTCTGTTCTCTGCAGCAGGGCAGTAATGCGTAATCAACTTAAGAGCTCAAGTTCATTGACTTTCAGTTGGGCTCAATTTCCGAAACCAGTAAACTATAAGATAAATTTGGTGAGCCAGAATGGTGCTCTCTCACCAGACCCCTCCTCAAAGGATTCCTGTGTGGTGTTTTTGGTGAGGCTATCCATGCTGGGACACAGCATCACAGCCTCTCTCCTGTTGCAAGGCATAAAGCACCTTCCTCATGACCTGGAGAAATTCCTTCCTACACACCTGGAAGTAATAAATTTCCTCTATCTTAAGCCTTTCAGCACGCCTTAGTGAGCAATATTTGGAAATGTTATCTGCATGTGGGCTGGCCCCCATGTCTCTTTGCTGGGATGTAGTGCACAGGACATGTTTGCTCATAATCCAAGGGCAGATGGGCCAGAGTCATGGTGTTCTGCATGTCCTGCCATGGCTTCCCAAACTGCCTGCAGTCAGCTGTGTGTTCTTAATAACATTACAGGTTCCAAGCAATCCATGAAACGGAGATATTTAATAGGTCTTTAAAATAAGTAGCTGAGATCTGCAGCATGCTATGACATCCGTTATATGTCTTATGTGCCCTGGAGTGAGATGGACATGCATCATGGAGAAAAGCACAGCTGCAGGGAGCAACCCTGGGAGAGCACTGATGCCTGAGCTGCCCCTCTACTCAACTCACTCTGAAAGAGACCCAGCGAGGGAACTGGTGTACAGCGAGTGTGAACGATCAGGGACTGTGGCAGCCTCAGCTGTGGACTGCCACATCGCAGTAATGCAATGTAAATGTAATGTACATGCTGTTATCACCCAATAGTTTATCTGCAACAAAATATGATGTGTCCTTATAAACGTACCAGACAATGGGAAAGTCCTACAAAAAGAAAAATTTCCCCTCCACATGGGCATTGTCCTTTCTTAATCTCATACCCTCAACTAAAGTACTTGCAATATCCAATGCATCCCAACATCTAGGGCAAGCGGACTGGTGCCTTCCCAGAAGGGACTGCAGACTGATCAGCTTTGCATACAATAAGGGCATAGCTTTTCTGCTGGTAAACCATGGACTTCTTTTTGGTTCTTTCTAATTTTTTCACTACTTTATCACTAGAATTATCAGTCAGGTGGAGGCTTTGTTGTCTGCATTTTTTAAAATTATTATTCTGTGGGATGTGCTCAAGAGTACCAACATTTTCATTGTCAGGAATAAATACTTATGATATTTAGCTTATTGTTAAGTGTCAGTGTCACATTATCAGCAATCATTAAGCCAAGATTAAATTTACTCAGCATAATTTTACTCTTTGCTGTCAAAGAGACAGCATTCATGCTGCATGTGTATGAAGTGTGTCAGTAGCAGGAAGAGCTCTCGCTCCCTTTTTTTCTTTTCATGTGGATGTATAACTTAAATTATTTACACCTACAAAGCATCACATTATGGGACTTGCAATGATAACAGAAAATATTCAGGCAAAATGAAATCTGAGCAAAGCCTTTTCTCAGTATTCTAAATCATTTAGATTGCAGAAAATATTAAAACTTTTCCTAGAAAAGATTTCTGTACAGATAGAGGGGAATGGTGATTAGCTTTACAATGATAATGAGACCAGTAGTTCAGTTCCTAAGGGTATGAAATGTTCATCTGCTTTTAGAGTACAGTGATTGCAGAAGAGTCATAAAATCTCCTAAATCTGCATATCCCAGTTAAGTCCGCATGTCTCTGTTTCTTGGTAAATATAGAACAACCTTTTAAAATCCCACTTCTGATATCAGGACTCCTAGGATTCTCCAGCCAATACCACACCGCATCTCCCCAGATAATTTTTGCCTGAAGGAAAACTACAAACAACCTTTTCCACCAGTTAAGTGTATTAATTGAAGACCGTTGGAAATCTGCTGCTATCTTTTCCGGATCTGACATCTGTTACAGGAATCTCACAGAATCACAGAATGGTTGAGGTTGGCAGGGACCTCTGGAGGTGATCTGTTCCAACCCCTCCCTGCTCAGGTAGGGCCATCGGACTGTGTCCAGATGGCTTCTGAATATCTCCAAGGATGGAGACTACACAATCTCCCTGGGAAACCTGTGCCAGTGCTCGGTCACCCTCACAGTAAAAAAGTGTTTCCTGTGATGCTCAGAGGGAACCTCCTGTGTCAGTTTAGATGCTGTTATCCGATGTTTCAGTTTCAAACCCAACCTGAACATACTCTGATTTGACAGCTTTATATTCTTGTTACAGCAGAGAAATGACAGATTTCTCCATAGCACCCTCTCTCCTGCTGATGAGGAGTCAGCTGTTTTATTGTTAGCACAATGGTGGTAACTCACAGGACTGAAAAGGTTCTGCTGCTGTAGCATCTACCTTATGCACTCACATGCCCTATCGTGAAGGTATCAAGATATCTCAACTTTAACTATTCAAAACTTCAAAACATTTATGTGAAATACGGAAACACTGTTATCTTTATTTTTCAGCTGAGGAAGCCAGGGAAAAGAGAAGGTAAGTAATACATCAAAGGGTGCCCATATGAGTAGCTGCAGTAGAGGAAGGCACTGATCCCACTTCCCAGAGACTTCCCTGCAGCCCTTGCTCACAGAGAGGGTATGGCTCTTCTCCTCACTGGACAGTGATGATGTCCTTCAATGAAAAAAGACTTTATATAGTGCTGGCTGGACAAAAACATTCCCTGATGTAACTCATCTGCTGTCATTGATGACATATGTCACCATGGTTCACTGAGGACATAACTCAGACGAGCTTGGTTCGCAGGCAGAAGTACTGATTTTAACAGGATAATATTTCATTCTGAATTCTAAAGTGAAAACAAAATGTTGGTAATATTTACTTTTTATATCCAGAGTATTTGATCCAATATTCAGTTTTTCTTTTCTTATTTGCATGCATTTTATGGTTGCATAAAAAGACTGAAGAAAATACTGATCCAGAATTAAATCCTTAACATCAGATAGATTTCAGACTGCAGAAACTGAAATGAAATATTCTGTGCTGTTTTCAGATAAACAGAACCAGCACATTCAAATCCAGTGAGTACTAGCTACAGGTACAGTGGAAAATTACAACTAGACTTTTATTATGTCAAACCTCCATGGCCTTTACTAACTAAAAACTTACAAAACCAGCTTTTCTCCTGAAAATGACTGCACCAGAAATTGCGTAGAGGGATGTAACCGGCTCTCTCCGACTTAAGGTCAGACAGCAGGCTGTAATGATAGCAGGCATTATACGAGTTCTTCTTTTGACAAGAACATTCTTCCTACTAGCCTCCATTTCTACATTATGAGAGAAAATGGTGGCATTAACAGACATCTTCCTCTTTCTAATTCCCAACAATACTGTTAGCCATACTGTACTGCCCATTTGTCACCCCTAACCAGACAGCCCTCAGTGGAAATGAGTAAGATAAAAGGGGTTTGGTGGTTTGGTGGGGGTGGGTTGTTGTGTTGGGGTTTTTTTTCCCCTCAGTGCTCAGAGGCCAGCTAATCTTTTTTCTGGGAATATGAGACAAGTCAACCGTTTCTCTAACTTCAGCTTTTATAGCCCAGCAGTTAGCCATTGATTTTCAGTAAATTTTTTGGTTGTTGTTGTTGGTCTAGATTTGTCCAGATGCCAGTTTTCCTTCTGGAAAGGTGTCTTTATAGTCTCTTTCGGTCATGATCAGTCTCCTTTTTGTACACTGGCACCCAGGTTCTCCTGGCAGATGTACCCTGCCATAGTGGTGGGATTCTGAAGTGGTCAGTGTTCCGGGGCTTCAGTGAAAGTTGTGATATTAAAAACTTCTCAAGATCAGGCATAAAATCAACAGTTTTGGCATATTAGAAAGCATGTCTGAGTTAGATCTATAGGTTGCATCATTTTTATCAAGCTTATAGAAACAGCCTGCTGACATTCTTAACTGGATGTTTGCAAAACAAGTATTTTCTGCCTTGAGAACTAACTTTTCTTTAGATAAACGTATACCTAAAAATAAACATGCATTACTTAAGGCACTTCTCAACATTAACTTTGTTTTATCCACTGAAAAGTACAGTGTCCGTAATATACAAAAAGATACTGGTATATCTTTAGGTTTTTTCTACAGGTATAACTTTCACAGATCTAGTGATAAACAGATTAAGCAAAATGACAGGCTGGGGGTGCTGGTCAACAGCTGGCTGAACATGAGCCGGCAGTGTGCCCAGGTGGCCAAGAAGGCCAACAGCGTCCTGGCCTGTATCAGGAATAGTGTGGCCAGCAGGAGTAGGGAAGTGATTGTGCCCCTGTACTCGGCACTGGTGAGGCCGCACCTTGAATCCTCTGTTCAGTTTTGGGCCCCTCACTACAAGAAGGACGCTGAGGTGCTGGAGCGTGTCCAGAGAAGGGCAATGAAGCTGGTGAGGGGTCTGGAGCACAAGTCTTATGAGGAGCGGCTGAGGGAACTGGGGTTGTTCAGACTGGAGAAGAGGAGGCTGAGGGGAGACCTTATCGCTCTCTACAACTACCTGAAAGGGGGTTGTGGTGAGGTGGGTGTTGGTCTCTTCTCCCAAGGACCTAGTGATAGGACAAGAGGAAATGACCTCAAGTTGTGCCAGGGGAGGTTTAGACTGGATATTAGGAAAAATTTCTTGACTGAGAGGGTGGTTAAACATTGGAACAGGCTTCCCAAGGAGGTGGTGGAGTCACCATCACTGGAAGCATTCAAAAAACATGTGGATGTGGCGCTTCGGGACATGGTTTAGTGGGCATAGTGGTGTTGGGTTGATGGTTGGACTTGATGGTCTTAAAGGCCTTTTCCAACCTTAATGATTCTATGATTCTATACTATAAATACCATTGAGGAAATAACTGCCCTGCTTTCACTTGTGAACTGCATTGAGTGAGCTTTACGCTCTGTTAAATAAAAGGTGGTGTCAACCACAGGATACAGTTTTGGATTGTTTCCTTGATTTTGAACTCTACACAGGACAAACCAATTTTGTATTTCTGCTGGCTTATCACCCGTCTGATTTCTTGCCTCCACTCATTGGGATGAAAGCTTGCTACTTTCTTGGTTGACTGTTTGAAGCAGAGGATGCATCTGATAACCCTGCTCTCGTCAGCCTGTGCAGTGATCGGGGAGGTGGGGGCACTGCCAGCCCCCAGCACATTACAGAGTTCATCTCAGCCCAATGACTGAGCAGAGATCTCTGCAAAATTCGGGTAGCAAAAGAAATATGGCAAAAGCCTCCAACCAAAGCAAGCTTTGCTGTGCATGCTAAAAGATGGCCAGGAGAACTCCCTCTCCTTCACCACCAAGCCTCTTGCTGGTGTCCTGGGGAGCCAGGCTTCTGCCAGAGATGAAACACAAGAGCATATAGCAATATGGGACTGTATAAAAGTATGTATAGAACTACATTGTACTCCATCATGAAACATGGGTGCTTCTTTTCTTTTACGTATTCAGTACACTCATACCCATGGTTGTAGCCATTCCTCCAGAAAGTTGTACATCATGAAGGGAGTTCTGCTTTTCTAGCAGGCAGCTGAGTGTAACTTCCTTCCAAACTCTACAAAACACCATTTTGTATCCACTCAGGGTAAACTATTTTTATTCTGACTTATCTGCTCATGGCTTCTCACTTTCCACATCAGGTTCAAATCTGACCTGTCACTCTTTAATGTCCACTCTAATTTCACATCTGTGTACAACTCTTCTAATTTTCAGCTCTTTCTCTTGCAACTCTTTTATTCCTATCTTCAAGACAGCAGAGACTGCATCTTCCATGTCTTTCCCTGATGCTTCTCTTTTATGCCTACTACTGGAAGATCTTATCCTCTGCCAAATAGCCAATATCTTTCTCATTAAGATCTCTTCTGTCAGGCTTTTTAGCAACAATCCAAGAAATGAAACAATCATTGCTTTCCTCTGTGGTTTGGTCACTTCTTGTTTTCATGGGGTAGAAGTTGAGTGCCTTCTAATGTTAAGTTTGTTTGCCTTATGTTATGCTGTCTAGTGGATGAAACCAATAAAATGATTGGACAACAGTTCATATTTACCTTCATGACTTCCTTGCTATCTACTGCTTCCCTTCTGAAAAGAAAGCTCTTGAAGTCCTCTGTGCTTTCAGCAGCACTAATGCTGTCGCTCATGCTGCCTCTGAGACCTTCCTGTGGCTCCTCATCCCTCAATATGCTAGGTTCACATTTTTACACCTCACATAGCTACAATATGCAATCATATATTAGGTCTCACTTTCTCTTTCTCCTCTCACCCTTGATTGTCTCCCCATCTCACACCTATCCACTTTATTTTAATGTCTCATGCTTATAACTCTATATCTAACCCACTGAGAAAACCTTCTGCCTTTAATTTGAAAGCCCACTTGCTTTCACTGCTGTGTTTTTTTTATTGGGACAAAATACTGCTACTTTCTTCCCTGAATGCTTTGACTAAATTTGTTTCTCTTGAAAATATGAAACTGTAGGTTCATTTCAAGCACAGTTTTAAAATACAGTGGTGTAGATGTGAAGCATAATACAGATTATAAACTGAGGAAGTAAAATATCCTTTGTTTCACAGAAGAGCTGTAAGCATTCAGGACTGGATAAATGTTGAGCACACAAGGTTTTTGTTTTTCTTTTCGTTAAAAGGAAAGGCACACGCA
>NW_010518237.1:15719-39822 GCF_000687285.1 Phaethon lepturus | reverse complement strand
CATTCCTGCATATGCACTGGGGAATATCACTGACACTGAACTATCTTCTGGGAGAAAAGATTAAAGACCTGCTGCTGGTACACTCCAGCTCCAAACAGCACTGTGCTTACTAAACAGACCCAAACTTTTTTATATACATAAACAAGTCTGTATACCAAGAAGGTCCTATATACAAACACAGAAGTATATCAAGGCTATGTGGCTATTGGTATGCAGGCACATCTGAGACCTGATAGAAGGAAGATAATCTTGGAAAAACGGAAATAACAGTATATAAATTACATGAGAGATTAAGAATTTAAGAATGGATTGTTCCTGCAGGGGAGGGGTGTTATACATTAAAGAAAGTCTGAGAGGAGAGGAGTGAACTTGAGTAAAGCACAACGTTCTCTATCAATGCATTCCTGGCGATTGCACAGGATCCCCAGCAGCAGCAACTCCAGGTCTACATGAAGGGTAGACTATGAAGCTGTGCTACAGTCACCCAGGGGAGAGACCACCTGGACTGTGACTGCTAAGGGAGTTATTAGAGAAGCCACAAAAACAGAACACATGTTAATAAAAGACAGGTCTCATTCCTCCCTGCTTTCTTCTGTATCTCTATGCCTAGATATATGCCCTGGATGGGACATTATTCTGAGGCTATCTTTTTGGACATCATAGGTGTTTTAAAGCTACTATCTCTTGGAGCAGCTGGTTAGAAAACCCAGAAGCAGAGAAGCATGATTTGATGTAGTCCTCAGAGGATCAGCTCAGCAGTCCTAGTCTGAAGCATTATTAAACAACTATCTTGTAAGGCTGACTGCAATGTACTCCTATTCAGCAGCCATGTAGAACTGAGAAAACCCGCCTAAAAGACAAGAGAAAAACTCTTAGCCCCACACCCCCGTATCTCCTAGTTTCAAAACCAGGAATGGCATAAAAATGATATAGTCTCTTCAAAGGAAACGAAGTCCTGGTAGAAGAATAAAATGATTGCAAGTGGCAGGGAGGTTGCATAAAAGCATTAGATTAGAAGCTCATAGCAAATATATTCCTATCCAAAGGAAGTTTAAAAGGTCAAGAAAGACTGTGCGGTCATGCAGCAGAGCAAAGATGTTTCTGAGAGTAAGGAGCTACCCCGTAAAATGTAGAAGCAATCTCCAAAATTGAAAACTGGAAAAATCATATATTCTGGCATGCTGAATGTAAAACTATGGTAAGACAGACCAGAATGAGTTTGAGGAACAGCTAGTTTAAGACATGAATGTTAGTAACAAATCTTTTCCAGGCGTATCAGAACATGTCTGTTAGAAAACTTACAGGACCAAGAGGTAGTTGAGCTGTAAAAGGATTGATCAAGGAAGATAAAGAAGTAGCAGAAAAGCAAAGTGCAATACTTGTATCAGCAGTCATTATGGCAAAGCCTGGGTCTGGTCTTACCCCTCAGACTTTCTTCACAAGAGACAGAGTAGGAGAACTGTCCCAGTCAGAACTGTCATCAAATGACATTTTAGGACAATTTAAAAAAATCAATAGAGCATTGTCAGTGCTGATAACATTTGCCCAGTGGCTCTTAGATAATTTAGATTTGAAACGGTTGTGCTCTCAGCTGTGGTGTATAACCTATCACTTAAATTGGCCTCAGTACAGAAGGAAAGGAAGATAGCAAATACAATGCCAGTTTTTAATAAGGACTCCTGGGGAATCCGAGAAACTACAGACTAGGAAGTTGTACTTTTGTATTGGGCAGAATAACAGAAACTATGATAAATAAAATAACTAGCATGAATTAATATGATTTAATAGGGGAGAATTAACCTAAGTTTTGCAAGAAGAAGTAATGGGTCTCAAACCTGTTTCAGCACATGGAGGACTCATGAAACATTGGCTTATCACTAAGCTAGTTTATTTACTGGGCTTGGATTTCAGAAAAGCTTTTGATAATATAACTTTCTAAAAGCTCTTAGAGAAAATAAGTTGCTATGGGATAAGAGGGAAGGCCCTCTGCAAGAGTGGCAGCTAGCTAAAAGATAGGAAAGAGAACAGGAATAAATGATCAGTCTCAAAAGGGTTGTGATGGGATCTGTACTGCTGGGTATATTCATACATGAGCCAGGAAAGGGATTACATGTATAAAACATAACGTATGTAAGTTTTCTGACTTTTCAAAATTATTTAGTGCAGTTTCAAATAAAACTGATCACAAAGAGCTGCAGAATTATATTGTGATACTAAGCAACAGCTGTAAAGAAATGCACTTGAGAAAAATGACCATGACATTAACTATTACTTACTCAAAAGATAGCTCTTAGATTTATTGTGGGTTTTTTTATGAAAATGTCATCTCATTACTCACTATAATTCAAAATGAAAACAGAAGATTAAATACTATCAGGCAAGGAGTAGAGAGACAGAATTTAAATGTCATTATAATAACGCATAAACTTAATCACATTCTTCCATTCTGGGTTTTGGTTGCCTCACCTCTAAGATACAGAAAAGACACAAACAAGAGCAAGGAGACTGATCAGAGGTATGGCGTGGCTTTCAAGCAAGGTGAACTGACACACACCAAATACAATTATTCTGCAACACGTTCAAGACAAAGCAAGTCAAGCTTTATCAAACAGCACATCAACTAAAGTTATTGCTAAAAAACTTTTTATATATCAAAGCATGAATAAGTTTGAAAGAAGATTAGACAAAAATAGAAAAAAACCTCCATTAAAGCTTCACAATATAAAGATGCAGGTGCCATGTCTTGCTCAGGAAGCCTCTAATCTGCAGCTCTCCGTGAGCAGAGAAGGTAACTGAAGAAATATTCCTTGTCTTCTTCTTATACATAAATGAGCGGTACTTAGGACCGAGGTATACCCTCCTGGTCAGAACCCAGTTCAGGTGTTCTTATGTTTTAAGGTGTGCAGAGAATCAAACTGCGGAGGACACATCTCAGAAAAGGTGCTGACAAGGTTTTCTTTAATGAAAAATGGTAACTCCCACTGAAATCCATTTCATTTCTGGGAGCAGAAGCCACTCAGTAGGTCTAACGTTGTCTGGCTGTCAAGCGAGTTCACATCCTCTTATTCCAGGTGTCCAGTGAAAAGTTATTGAGGGGTATTTTTACACACACATAGTAACACACACTTGTGCAGACTACTTTTTCTAGAAACATAGCAGTATTTGGCTAACAGCGCATCACTGTTTTGACTGTGTTTAGTCCATTGTATTTAGACAGCTGCTGCCATAATCCCTTCATGCAAATATTTGCTGCTTGACACTCCTGCTTCTCATTAAGTACCAAGATTGAGGAACATCTGCCACTAACCCTTTTTTTTTTCAAATGATCTAGTAGAAGACTTACCAAGACTTATTTCTGTTGGCTTTTTAAAGCTCCTTCTGCTCAAGATCAGTGATTTGTTAAAGGAAAAAGAATTATGTTAGGCCTTCTGAATACCCACTTTATATATTCATAAACATTCCCAGCCCAAAATCAATCTGGATCATAATCAGTTTACTTCTTTACTCAGCCATGGACAATTATTTCAAATCCATAAATGTCAGCATTCTGTATGATGATTAAAACTCTTGATGGATCTGAAAGTCTCACCCACAGACTGCAACATGGAGGTTATTGCAATGATTTATTTTTATTCTCCTTGTTACACTGGCTTCAGTTTTCATCCTGTGGTTGAGTAGTTAACTTCATCCAGAGCCTTTTTTCCCTTTCCCTTTGTTCTTTATCCCCATTCACTAAGTTTCTCTTGCAAGTGTTTGCTTTTTGCAGGCAGTGGGCCACATCATGGAGTGCAGCTCTTGCTCAAGAAAAGCCTCATGCAGCGCACAGTGGTTCCCAGAAACTGGTGCACAAACCAGTACCATTCCTGGGTGATCTCCTAAATGCTCGTAGCTGTCCCATAGAGCCAGGGTAGCTTATCACATTTTCAGTTAAAAGTTTGCTGATGAGAGAGCCCAGCAGCCTGTGACAGATCTTGCGGGCTGAGGACAACTCACCCCAGAAGACAGGAGTTGTGTGAGTGCTGTTGTTGGTCACTCTCTCAGGCATCCCCCATAACTGACACTGCAATTTTCTGACCTCAGTTTCAAAGTTCAGATTGAGGAATCAGGCCTGGGCTTAACTTTCTATTTTGTATTAGGCTTCTATAAATACACTGGCTTTGCAAATGTAGGCATTACAGTCACACCAAATGCTTTCATAAAAGAACAACATTACCTTCTGCTCTTTTTAAACCATTAAGAATTATTTTTCTTTTTTTTTGTTTTGTAAAGTAGCATATTTGTTTTTAACATAGCTACAACAATGAAAGATCTTCATATGTATATAGCTCTGGTCTTCCAGAAACATTTAATAATGAAAACATACGGAGCTCTAGCCTGGTGTCAGTGGCTGCCCAACGTTCATGCTTCCCTCCAGCTGAAGCAATGCTCAAGAGCCATCTATTTCCCTGCTAGGCAAATACACCTAGCAGGTGTAAAAACACTTCCCTTGATACTGGGTTACTGACGTGGTGGGCCTTATTCTTCAAAATGCTTAATTATCTGCGCTGTGTAGAGCGGTTGCGTAAGTAACCAGTGAGAGCAGCACCCACTGACTTCCAGAGAGTCATGTCTTGTGCCTGGGGTACCTACTGCGAGGTGACAAATGACAGGAGGGAATCAAACCTTTGACCCTTCTGCTGTGCCCTGGGCAGTGCTGAGACATCTGAGACACCAGCAGGTGGGATGAGGTTCTCATTCTCCAGCTGCTCTTTGGAGAACTGAGTCCTCTGCACCTTTTCTCACAGATGTTATTACCAGGAGATTTCAGCTAAATTCATGTTCATCTATAGCTATTTGGGACAGACAAATAAGTTTAAAAGGAAGGTGCTGTGGGGTTTGGTCCTTTCTGGAGGAACGTTTTGGTGGCCAGCACCTTGCTACAATTGCTGCAGCCGCTGCCGCACACCTTCCATTGAGGACAGTCATGAGAAGAGCAGGGTGCTGTTGCTCATTAGGCTGACGACTTTCCAAGGTAGGGAAAAGCAAGAGATCCCTCAGTGACCTGGCACTGCAAATCCTCTGTCTAGAGCGTGTTTCCGGATTACCGCTGAAGCAGGCAAAGCTCCACTGTGCAGGAGCCAGCACAGTTGATATCTTGGCTGTAGATTACAGGGTTATGCAATGAGAGAAGCAATCCTAGCTGGCAATATTTTTATGAAGTGAACTAAAATTTGGCTCTTGCCATGTGAAAGACTGCAGCGTAATGCAGTGGTGTTACTTTTGGTCGCTTAGTTCTGTACAGCAGAACTCTCTCTCTAGCGAAAGTGTATAAATAGCCGTGAACAAATAACCTTTCAAAAATCGTCACCAGCAAATTATCAATTCTCTGCCTCTTGCCATGAGAGCTTTAAAAAGTATTTTATATATTTATCAAAAAATAAATCCTGCTTTCATGAGAGACAAATAGAATTTTCTGAAATGTTGATCTGTATTCTTGCACATTTATTAAATATATTTGGCATGTGAGTGTTTATAGATGTTCTATACATGCCTATAAAGATGTTGTACAAAAGATATTCCACACCTGAAACATTTATGATACATATAGCACTTATGTTGAGCCACTAGGCAAATAATTTTTTAATGGAGGCAAAAAATTTTTTTTGAGAATTTGTAAATTTTTCGTAAAAAATATTGATTTGTACCTCTCTCAACAGGGTAATACCTCTTCACAAGGTAAATAGTTTCAAATAAAACCCTGAATATTGCTAACACCATCCCCTTATACCTTCCTTAGAGAAAATGTGAAAATTATCCTTCTAAACCCATAGGTCTTAAAAATTAATACCTGAAAATACTCACTGACAAACACATCGACAGCTGGGATTGACCACTGTACTGACTTTACTGGACATCAGGTGGACCCAAAGACTTGACGGCAGGCACACGGCAGTTTCTGAGGGGGGTAAATGGTTTGAACCGTGACCCTCCCACGCAACCCCAAGCCCTGAATATTCCCCTGATCACTCAACAGAGGCGTGAAAGAAGCAGTCCCCCGGACGCGAACATGGCTTGAACTCTGAATCATAACCAACAAAGATTTGCCACAAAACTGTTCAGAGAGATACTGATAAACTTTCCATAGTTTTGACTGTTTGTTAGAAGTTGATTTGCCTGAGCCCTTACAAGTCTTAAACAACAATTTCCAGGATTTTAAAGATAAACAGAGAATGTTCAAACAATTTATGAAAGAAAATGAACAAAATGGTTTAGTGTTGGCGGTATCTCAAAAGGTGTTAGTTTCAAAAATAAGAACAGCATTTTTGTTGAACTAACTCTAATTTCTGAAATCCAGGATAAAATTTAAGGATTAATTTATTGAGCAGTTCACAAAAAAGGAATCATTGTCATTCTTGGTGACTATTTCCTGAGTGTCCCATGGTGAAGCTGGTCCTGGGAATTTCTGTGATGGAGGAAAATATTTTTCAATGACATGTCCTGTGCTGGTGTTTTTTGTGCAACCTCTGTGTCTGTAAGTAAATTATCAAGCTTTTTCTGTGACGGATAGAGATGCGAATGTGGGGAGAAGAAGGTGGTGGAGATAGGGAAGGGGTCTTTAAGACTAAGACAGCTATAGAGGATGTAAGGCCGTTTCTCCCGTCACGGGTCCCATGGAAAGTTTAAGCAAATTAGCACCCTTCATAGAGGAGCAAAATGAAACTGTAAGACCAGCTGAAGTGGGGCTGTCTCTGTGACTGTGTTCCTGACAGAAAATACTGCCTCAGGTTGCCTACAAATTTCCTAATATTAGAATAGTGCTGGAAATGAAGGTAGCATAACATCAGGAAAGCAGAAGCTCATACAGAAGCTTTTTCTGTTCCACTATCTGTGAGAAGTTCTTCCTGTAATTGTATTATGGTAAACCCGGCATCAGGGCTTTCCCTTACGTTGTTTTGACAAGACAAGAGAACCAGCATGAGGGCTGTGTGTTAGCGAATTAACCAGCAACGGGAGTGCCGAGGCCATCGATGCCTGCCCTGGACCTCAGCGTGACTTTGGCCTGGGCCAGCCAGCACTTTCTGAAACACCTCCTGAGCCTGGCTTTGGGGTTAGCACAGGACCAGTCCTAAAGGAAAACATTAAGTCATTCCTGCATTTTTGTGTTCTCCAAAACAGGACCCAGAACTACAGAATTTTTTTCTCTGCCTCTCTTTTTTTTTTATTTTTGATCACTGTCAACAATTTTATTAAATAGCTTATATCCCCATAAGCATTCTGCAGATGCCAGAAAGAAATGAGCTATTTAATATCAGCCATTGGGGTATAATTCTATCAGATGCCTTATTCTGGGTTTGCTGCAAGATGGATTACTAGCCACAAAGTTATCCCTAAGTCCCATCCCTCTCAACAGCATCTTCCTCGGGATGTTGCTTTTTACTGCATTATCATCATTATTTCTTAAAAACTCCATTTCTTTCTGTTTTCTTATTTCCTTCTTCCTCATAAAGGGAAGTATTCCACCTTTATTTAAAACTTCTGACCAGAGGTCAAGCTGCTTGCAGAGGCCTCAGGCACACTTGGATTAGACCCTTGGCAGGACCTGTGGGGAGGACCTGGTGGCAGGCTCTGCAGGTGGGCTCTCGGCAGGAGGAGCTGAGCACTGAGCGGGTGGTGGGTTCAGCATCGCTTCATCTCAGTAAGCTGAAGTACTCCTCAGCTCTCGCTTATTGACCGATTGCATTTGACATCTGGATATACTTCAGATTACTTCAGGGGGGCTGTGGAACAGGGAGAGGACTTAAAAAATACTTTGTAGGGGTTTTGCCCTCAACTTGTCTGTGACTACCAAGGCATTATTAAACACAAGATCTACAAATATTCAGATTAGTGAAATGGTCAGGAATTTATATATTGTGTTCTCAAGCCACCAAAATATAAAGTGAATAACTTACAAAATTTTGTTTTCAAAGCCTTACCAAATTCACCCAAACAAAAACTCTCTGGCTTTGAACTGAACAACTTTACACTCTGTCTTATTCAACACGTAAATTTAATTTTGAAAGTAAAATAGGAGAGGCTGACCAAAACCATATTCAGTTTAATTGTCCTTCAGAAATGGTATGGCATTGGTTGAAATCGGTGTGCTGAGGACAAAATGAGCCAGTTATTTCTGTGTGTAAAGACCATCTCCGGTAACATCAGGCAGGCTGGGTACCAGTGCTGTAGCTGTGAGGCTTCGCTGTCTCCACCAGTCGATAGCGCCCGACACCAGTTCCTCCCGTGAGCCGGTTAGTCTGTAGCTTTTTACCCTCAGAACTGCAGCTCTGTCCTTGTCACAGAAAAGCAGCTCCTTGTCCCACAGACCACGATACTGCCACTGTTCTCATGGCAGGACTGCTGTGGAGGTGTTTATTTACCAAGCCAGGTAAAAAGATAGTATCTGAAGGGTTATGATAATATGCTACACTCATTACTAGACACAAGAATTTCAATCACTAGTACCTTTTCATGCTTTTAATGGGAAATAGCATAATTAATACACTCTTTTTGACACATTTCAGTGAATATCAAAAGAAAAAAGGTCAATACACTCTGGTACAGTGCTGCTTTTGAGGTGATCATTCCTTAGGCTAGAAATCCAGGTGGTAGCAGTCATCAATCTCCTCCCTTCCAGGGCACAGAATCAAAGAGGAATTCAGCATATGGTCCTGTGGGCAAACATCATGACCCCAAAGCCATATCATTCAACCAAGATGCAGTTTAAGATGCTAAGATTAGGCTCTCAAACAAACTCATAGGTCTTACATCCCTGTAACTGAGAGAATATGTGAACCTAAGACTGGGATGGCAGCACCTGGGGTACTGAGTACTGGATGCCATCCCTGGGGTATGACAGGAAGGTACTCAAGTGTCTTACTGCAATGTTGGGTGAGGAGTTTCTGAGAAAGTGGTATTCAGAGCTTGAAAACATTTCCTGGACTTAATACTTAAAACTAATCTTTGCCCAAATAAAATTAATCTATGCCCAAATAACAGTTTCCTTTGAAGAAATATCTGAAATGCATCTAAGTGCCTGTGTGAATCCTGTCCTCCATATATAAATCTATTCTTTAAAAACTTGGCTTTTTTCAAATTTTGACCTGAATTTTCAGGCTCCAGAACCAAGCTTCTCCTTTTATCCGAGATGTCATACAACAGTTTCTGGTTGCACAAATTCATATCTGCTTAGAAACATACTAAAATCAGAGTCATCACATAAAGCAAAGTTAAACTAAGACAGCAATGTGTCTGGCAGGTGAAAGGTGCCTGCTTTATTTACTAAGCCTTATAATCTTTTAACTTGCAGTTCACTGCTGAAGAAGATTATGGAAGAACTGCAGCCCATATCCAAGTGTTACAAGTCTGTATTTGGTATCACACTGAACTCCAGTAAAAGGGTTGAAAATGATTACCAACTATGAAAGATTATCAAGTAGGTAGATAGACAAGGAATAGAGCTGCGTTTTGGAAGATGTGAAAAAATGAGTTGTGCATTTGTTGGTATCAACACAGACCCTTTCCTAGCTGCTTCAAAACCTGACTGGACGTGTTCCTGTGCAACCTGCCCTAGGTGATGCTGCCTTGGCAGGGGGTTGGACAAGATGATCTTCAGAGGTCCCTTCCAACCCCTACCATTCTGTGATTCTCTGATTCCCATCATGGTTCAAGGCTCAATGCCATGTCTGAGCTGTCTGAACTAAATTAAAATCAGACGGTGCTGCACAAATGATTTAAACGCAGATTTGAATTTTCAAAATTGACAACAGGACACTTAACAATCTATTTTTATTCTTTCATTAATAATTAACTCGATTGGTATACACACATGGGGTCTCCATGGGCTTCTTCAGTAGCTCATTGACTGTCCTCAGGAGGCAGCCTGAGTACCCTATTGCCTCTGTGCAAATCAGAGTGATCAAAATATGCTTGTGTGAGAAGAGCTGAAAAGGGTGGAAGTCTAGCCCATGATTTACATGCAATCTATTACACTTTTGGTAATAGCAAAGTGACAGTAGAGATCCTTTCAAACCCGAATAGACCATTCCTGTAAGTGGATTATTGGTGTGGTCTCAGTGTTTTGGAGTGGGCTGTGGCAGGCTAAGGTATAGGGAAAGGAGAATCACCGGCAGAGAGAGCTGGGTCAGCATTACCCATAAAACAGCTCAGTTATAGCCTGACATATCTGCGGAGAAAAATCACAACTTTAGGTTTTTATTATTTTACAAAGCATGAGCATGGTGGTATTTCTGCTACCATTTCTAACCACAAGGAGGAATGTCTGACCAGATTCTACAAGATGCAAAGGATGTTTCCTTACACAAGCTGTAGCTGCATATGCCTACATGTACTCTCCCAGTGTGTTCTGTGGACTAGAAGGGAAACCTAAGGAATAGATTAGGAAAGGATTGTAGCAAATATTACTGGTAGTTGGGCAATATCTAATGTTAGCCCATAAAAATTGCTATTTTCCTGTCCTGCAAATATTTTCTCTATAAATACACCAGCAGACAATTTATAACTAAAATAATTACAGAAGTTTCAAAATGGAAAAATACCTAAGCATAGGTAATTAGTAATTGGTAATAGTTTGTTGAACTGCAAATCAGAAACTTTGAGCCAACCAGTCACATTTTAAGAACTATGATCAATTTATGAGGAATGCACCTAGTAAAAACTAATTCAATCAGCTTAAATATTCAGATATAATTTTGCTATCAGGAATGTCAAAAGGATTTTCTGATCTGCAGAATAAAGTTATCAAAATATTGATAAATAATTTAAAGCAATGAATACAAAACTAAACTACAAGCTGTGGCACGACGAGTTCTAAAGGGAAAGGTAGTGAACTCGGAAAAATATGTCATGTCAACCGTTGCTCCCTAAGACTGCAGGAGAATCAAATTGATCGCAAGTTCATAGCGATACATCTTCCCATCTTAATGCCTCTGGGACATTGGCTTTAACAGCAGGGAGCCCTGTCAGAATAAATACCTACTTCATACACAAAAAAATAGACACTATCTAAACACACATATATAGGACTTCCTACTTTATAACACTTTGGTTGAAGACTTATTTGTTCTTTTATTTGCAAGTATCAGACAAGGGAATATTTGCCACTTCAGCCAAGAGTGGCAGAAATTTAATTCCCTCATCTTGTTGTGCTATTCTCTGTCCAGTCTTTAGTGAAGTAGAAACCTTGGCTATGAAACCAAGGCAAAGGATGGGAGGCGAGCTGAAGCCAGGCTGCCAGGCAGTGATATCTAGGGGTAAGCCATCAGGACAGTGCCTTCTGCATTACTCAGACTAAAGAGACTCGACCTATAGGTGCTGTAAGATTGTATTCCCTAAAGATAGTTTGGTTTTCCAGCCCTGTAAGATGACCTAACAAGACGCAAAATACCCCTTAGGTCCTTACAGCCTTGTGTCTGTGACAACACCTCCATGAAAGTCCTATAAAAATCTCTGTAATACTTTATTGGGATTATTAATGATGGTGCTGTTGCATGTTCTAAGTTCTTTGCCTTTTTTTTTTCCTTTTAATTCTGTCTCTCTAATAGAACTGTGCTTTGATTAATGCATCTGATTGATAGATCAAAAAATTCTGAAGGGATTTTGGTAAAAATTTGTATTACTGGCCATGTAGGTAGAAAAACAATGAAATGAAAGATATAGTAGGACATTCAGAAATGAAGTGATGGCAAAGATCCCAGGCAGTTACCAGAGGTTCTCTCTCTGTTTATATACATAACTACCTCAAAAAGGAGTTCAGTATTTGGGGTAGGACCCTGCTATGCTGTGAGGTGAAATGATGGGCTATCTAGCCATTTGATCACAGCAGCAAGCAGGAAGCCAACAACCAGATGAGGTTAATGGGGAGGTTGCAGCTTTTTTAGCAGCTCCATTGCTCCCCTGGAAAGGATGCTCTTCAGCAAGACCGAAACCCGAGTAGCTCTGCTCTGATGTGGAGGTAAAATATTATCTTGGTAAAATACTGATTCTCAACAACATGAAGCCTCTGTGGACAGCTGTGTGAGTGCTGTGGTGTGGGCTGGGAGAAGAAAAGTTATTGCGGTAATCAAGACTTCGTGCAGCTACCTACTCTGTTTCTTAATTTGCAACATAAATAACATGAAAGCTGCAAAGATGCTGACATGTTTAATGCAAAGAATAACTTTTCTTTGGATCTACTGCCGTACAGCTAAGCCATAGCTAAAATAATGGTACTTTCACTTGAGAAAGTGTTTCAAAATGCAGGAAAGATCAATGCCCAAGGATGTCTTTGATCTTGACACGATAGAGAGGTTAGTGAAGTGTTGTAATCTCTTCCTTGTAGCGATGAATTGAGGTAAGAAGAGATTGAGTAGCCCAAGGTCATATGGGAAGGTCTATGGCAGAGCCATGAACCAAAACGAAAATAAGAAAGCAAAACAAAATACAGTCCTGGTCGTTTGAAGAATTCAGACAACAGCCCATGGGGGCTGTTTTTTAAGGGAAGCTGGAACAGCTGACTGAGGTGGGACTTGGCTTCACTGTCACATTTAAATGCATCACACTCGGATGGCATGTTTCACACATGCCGTGACTCCACAGGAAGCTACTGGCCAGGTGCAAATATGACTCAGTGATTTGCAGAAGTCCACAAGCCCCCACCCCCTTTGCTTTGCGCTTTGAGAAGGTCTCTGGCTTGTGCTCTGCAGGAGGAGTACATGCCAGTTTATCGTGATTGACATATCTGACCTTGGCCTTTGGGAATCACAAGTCAGATGTGTGACGTCACAGATGTCACAACATCTTCAGATGCCTCTTCCCAGAATATTAAACATGCTAAAAACCAGTCTGTTCCTGAGCAGCCTAATGACGGGTCAGACGCTTACTGCTGAAAATCTTGGCCAGCTCTTGCAGTAGATGGCAGTCACTGTGGGTACCCCTCGCTCTACTTCTTGGGACTGATGATACACCGTCCTGGCACCACTCCAGCCCTCATGTGAATGTGAGGATTGCCTGTGATGCCACATCAGAAGTAGAGACTGACAGCTTTTGCAAATCCCTGCTTTGTACTGCTATAAACAACTACAGAAGACGCAGGGGAGCTTTGAAGGGACTAGCTGATCTTCTGAAAAAAAGAAGTGAGCTGTATTAGGGTCAGCGCTCCCTTGCCAGGCACTCACCGTGATGCCCGGAGTCTGCTGCTCCTGCCATGGGTAACACACGCCAACACAGCACAGTTGTGTCCAACGCAGCTCACTGCCTTTTTTCACTCCAAATCCTTGCTGGCTGGGAGGAAGTCCTGTCCAGGCATTAGTGTGTGGAAATCTGTGGCCTGTGATACACAGAAGCACAATTATACTATCACATCTATTTCTGCCTGCATTAAAGTCCACTATTCTAAGCCACCAGGTCCTCTTCCTTCCCCCAGCCTGAACTCCTGCATCACTTCTCAGAAGAGCAAAGCCTACCACGTGTAAGTAATAAGTATAACTCCGGCTTGTGTGTTTTGGTGACTTTTCACAATAGAAAACTGTTCTGAGTGATTGATAGTAGATGTTAACTGTAATTCTATTTTGCTTTTCAAATCACATTAAATGCTGAGAAGCATAATATTATGGAGTATACAATTATAGGTGGTGCGCTTTTTCTGCCTAGATTTTGACTTAAGTAATGACAGGTGTAAGGAAAAAATCAATGAAAAACATAAGGAGGTCTGTTTGAATTCAGAGGCAGCTGGTTTGTGAAAGCAGTCAACCTTGGCTTCCGAAAGAAGTCAACTGAATACTTTTTTTTTTTTTTTGGTGTCAGACTAAGGAAACTTCCCCCAAAGCAATCAAAAGAACGAGCTAGAATGTGCATTCCCTCATCTGGGGCAAGGGTTCCCTGGTAGATCCACAGGGGCTGGTGATCCATGTGAAGAACATGTGCAGGGAAATGACACAAGAGCTGTGACCCAGCACGACCCCTCCTGATGGCTCTGAAAGCTTGCGGTAAATTGCAGAAGCCTGAACCTTTGACCTTGAATTAACACGATCCTCACTTCCAAGTGATTACTTACACTTCTGAAATGCATGTGAAGAGCCTTGCCCTGTACCTTCTCTGCTAGGGCTAACACAAATTCAACAAGGAATGATAGGAAAAAAAAACCACAGAAGAGGGAAAACTGTTTAGGTTAAAGATGATGGTGACAGCTCTCCTGGCTACACCCCAAGTGACTTGGTGGGCTTACTGAAGGAACCTGACTCCAATAGTAGGGAAAAAAAGATCAAATGAGGAAGAAAAAAAATGTTACCTAAGAAAATTTTTACAAGTGTGCTGCTACAAGGCACCTGTCTCCATGGACCTATGGATATGTGATCACAGAAACGAGGCAGTGCCAAGCCTGCTCCAGCTCACCTTTTGAAAGGAGAAAGTTTGTCAGGACTTCAACAATAACGATGGCCACAATGCACAGAGCAGGCTGTGAGTGTAGTCTGTTGGTACCTGCTTCTCGGGGGAGGAATGAGGAGGAAGGACAGTAGGTGTTTCACCTGATCCTGTGTCGTTATCAACAGGTGCTGATTAGTGTTTGTGGATTTACACAAAGCTTAGATCTGCATCTCTCAGTAACTTATTTCAAAGAGATCCTTGTGATTGAATTTAGATAAGGAGATGCTTTGCTAGCCCTGTTTTGAATTTTTAGCATTTTGGCTTGTAATATGCAGAAAAGATATTGTTATTTGCAGTTAGGTGTGTAGGAGGAGTATGCGTTTCAGGATGGAGAGTCTGTCATACAATAATTGAAAAATGAAATCAAATCATTCTTAATGGGCTTGATAGCTCAGTTGGTAAGAGATTTGTTTTTAATACAAACTGAAGGGCTCTGAAGCTTTAACAGAGTTTAGCAATCCTTAAAGCTCGGCTCTCTCACCATAGCGTTTGTCTTCTGAGTTTAGGTCTGTCTCTTTCAGGGCATGAGAAAGAGAAGATCACAGCTGGATAATGAAAATATTAGTGGCCTTAGCACAATAGCAAACTAACAACTTCAGCCAAAAAGTCCCAGCAGCCACGTGAGCATAGTGGAAAGGAGATATTAATTTTTAAATCCTACATTTCTAGGTATGGCTAACCCGCCTGCAGGACTCAGGAAGGTCTCCTCCCTGCCCTGTCTCCCCCCAGCCATGTCCTGGCACCATGTAGAAGCAAGCCTCGATGTGCATTGAACCCTTCAAATCATCTTTCCCAATCCCCATGGGTTGGAAATTCAGACTAAACTAAGTCAGGAGAGACGTGTGCGGCCGCACAGGCAGGACGAGCAGGGGATGCACACGGGGCAATACTGCCCTTCACATCTGCCTCACATCTGCCTCGCTGACGTGCTCCTGCCAGGATAGCTACCTTTTGCATTGTTACACATTTCCCTAAGGTAGATCTTCATTTCTAGCCTGACCACTGAGTTTAGAGTAATTTAAAGCTAAATGATGTCATCCTGGCTTATCAGGGCTAGGGGACACTCGCCCTGCCCCACTGATTGAGACAGCTTTGTCAGGGATACAGGACCTGAAGAGCACAGGACCATGCCTTCTGCTGCAGTTCCTGTTCCCAAAAAGACCTGGGTATCTCCGTCAGGCACGTCACTGAGCCATCTGCACGCTGAACATGCACACACCTCCGGCAGAAACACTCCTCGTCTTACAAAGGCGTGCTTGGGAATTGCGCAAATACGTGTACCCTGCTTCTGTATAAAAGAAAGTCCTGTCACCACATGGGAAAACTAGAATGTGTTTCAAGAAAGACAGAAGATCCTGACATTCAGTGTTAAAACGATTTAAAAAATGCACTAAACATAGGAGTGGTACCATGACCGCTCCCTCTGATCACCACCTTCAGGACTGCATACTCACCAGGAATGTCTCCACTGAAACACAGTCCAGAATGAAAGAATTTCCAGAACTCCTTCAATAAATAAAGATACAGACATGCCAGGTAATATATGTATTCATTGTCACGTCTTGCTCTGATGTGGCGTTGTATGAATTTGATCACAGTGAGATTGCATAGAGCTTTTTCCTACTTCAAACCTTGGGCTCTGATGTTACAATGCTGTATATGTAATGAATAGTTTAGAAAGGAGACCAGAAAATTCTTTCATTCCGGTCTTATAACATGAAGATCTAGAAGACACTTCGTTAAATTTTAGGAAGGACACATTTAAAATGTACAGAAGATGTACTGAGACATTTAGCTGAAAGATATATGTACATATCTACGTATGTATGCATTAGAATTTATCAGAGATAGCGATATTATTTCCAAACTATAGAATTATGTGTTATATATTATAGAACATATAACGTATACTACGCAACATATATATACATGTATTTCTCTATAAATTAAAACAAAGCCTGCCATGAGTTAGGCAAGATGTCACCTAATGATTCAGATTTCCTCATACATACCTACTTTAATGTTTTGAACACTGAGGAGTGAAGTCCACAGTAGTGGCTGCTGTTGGATGCAGAAAGCTTGTTTGGACCTTGTGCCTGACACAGGATTACTCCAGCTTGCGTAGTCTGCTGATGTGCAAAAGTATTGCTTAAAACGTCACATTCAACAAAAAGGCCATGCCTTGGAAATTGCAAAAATAGATCTAGAAAGAAACACTCAAGGTACTCTCAAGAAGTTATATATGAGTATCTCTGGTAATAAAGTTCTGTGAACCGTTTTCTGACATGGTATCAACGTGGTTCTTGTGAACAGTGGGGCAGAGCAAAGGTCACTTGTGCAGCCTATGCTGTTTTAGTGTTTTGGAAGCAATGAAATACTGGCCAAGCAGAGATCTGCTTTGAGCTGTATAACAGCTTTTATCTAGAAAGCAAGAACCATATATGTTTTTTATTTAGTTGTGACAAGGATATTGTATTTACGTATTTTACACAGCACAAGGGCTAGAAATCCTCACTGCAAACATGAGTACACTGTATTAGATGATGCCTGCCAGCCATAGTAAGAGCAAATCTGTGCCCTATAGATCTTACCTTCAAATAATAGATTTAAAAGCAAGAATACGTTATTGCAGTGAGCTAGTCTGATACTATGCTTAATGCATGCTGAAGATCCATATCCCATAACAGTGCACTCATCTCAGCATCAAACCCATCATTTCTGAATGAACTATTGTATAACTTTTAGAAATATATTCAACCCTGAATTAAGCCTTCGGTGGCAGAGAGCACACCAGCTGTTAGTTGTCATCATAGGTAGAAAAAACATAGAATTTGTTTCCAGAGTTCATTCATTTATATTTTACTTCTGATCAGTGTATCGTACTGTGTCTTACTCTCCTGAACAGAAGACCTGTTTACTATCAAAGGTCTATTCCCTATATAGATATCTGCAGACAGAAAGCAAGTCACTTATTTTCTCTTGGATAAACATTGTCAGTCTCTCTCTCAGGCATTTGTGCCACACGGGAAATAATTCTGCAACTTCTTTTTAAACACTTTCAATTTTCACCACAATCTCTACAATGTAGGGACACCACAAGTAGACACCGTGTCAGTGTTGGTCCTGTTACTGGCATTGCACAAATGTGAAACCATCTCCATAGTCTTCCAAGAGATTGTCCTGCTGGTAAAGTCACCTGTTTCTTAGCTGGATCCTCACATGGGGAGCTTGTGTTCAAGTGATGTCCACCAACACCATAATCAAGCGGAGGTAACACTGGACAGGTGGGGATGGAAACAGGGCTAATGGGGAGTTGAAATTATTATAAAGCATCACCAAAATTAGATTATGTCTTCTGAGTGCAGATTTTTTGGTGTACCCACCACCTACCACTTCTCAGATAAACACCTGCACCACCAAGCTACTATATAGTTTGGCATGACAGACTGCTCTTCACTCCCACTCCTGTGGAACAATGTCAGGGTTTTTCTCCTTAAAAGACAGATCCTACATTCATGCAAATAAGGTGTACTCTAAATGGGCTATGAGGCACTCTGCAGGACCACTCAGACTTCCTATTGCTCTATCCTACAATCTAACCTTTCACATCCAAGTTTCAGAGGTTTTTTTGACTGCTAGATTGTGCGTGATAGGAAAAGAGGAGAAAATAGGTTTTGGATTGGGTATTTTTGTGTTGTCAGGTTATGAACAAGTAAAATGTAAACACTTCTTTCTCATCTCTGTTCCTTGAGCAGAGCTGCAGGGATGGTCTTTCATGTCTTTCTGTGATGTGGAGAAGACAAAAATAGCCATACCTCAAGCTTTCTTCCTTTTCCTTTCTTAATCATATTCATCTCCGCTCTGCAGGCCTCAGAGGCGTACAATGAACGCTGACACTGACTTTGTAACATGCAAATTAACATTTGTCTGACATCCTGTTAATCTGCAATGATAATCAAGTGGAGTCTTTTGATCTAGTAGGGGTTGAAGGGAGATTAGCACAGAATGGACAACCCTTTTAATTGATTAAAATGATAAGCGGAGAAAGAGTGAGCTGCTTCCAAAATCCTACAGCTCAGTGGGCCAGATGAGTGTACACAGTATATTTTCTAAATCCCCCAGCAACTAAGCAGCTTTGACTAAGATCCCCCATGCAGATTGCTTCTCACTTTGGGAATAGAAGAGGGCACAGGTCTTGAATTAGCAGATCAAGAGGTGTAATGATGTCTGCAGCAGTTTCGTGTTCTCCTATAGGGAGAGCACCAGACCAAGCATATGTAACAGATTAAAAGATCAGACAGCTGCTGTAGGTTTGCATGTCAGAAAATCAGCTTTGGTTGTTCAGGTATCAGAGAAAAAAAGGGTGATTTATTTGCATCCCTGTTTTTAAAATACACATGTATTAGAGCAATCTTTTAAAATTATGTGCCGGGGAAAATACATTCTCAGTAGCATCGGTGAGAATTACCCTTTAGATTTATAATTGTCCCTTTGAAAACTGCACAGTAAATTTTAGACACACAAAGTAAAAAGAATTCCAGCCTGGTTTTAAAGACTTATATTTGCTTCCTGCCGAGCAGAAACATACAAAAAACCCAGAACATATGCAAACAGCGCAGTTGCAGACTCTCTGGAGAAAATGTCTAGTGCATCTCTTTAACATAAAGCTATAGGAGAGAAAATTTAATTAGGGAGCACCCTGGTGGTCAATTAGTGAAAGGAAAAAGGTAAATCTGATCATGTGTGCACAACTATTACAGCAGCCATCAAAGTTACTGTTCACACAGTAAAAAAATGTTTTAGAACTGTTACTGTCCTATGTGTCTCACTGACTGTTGCCGCATAGTGTGTACCTTCAGGAGCTGTTGGCAATATGCAAGTGCACACTTACAGATCACAGAGAAGAGAGAAGAACAAAACCCTAGACTGACAGATTGACAAATTTGGTGCTGTTTTGTATTGTGGTGTGTGTGGTTGCTCCAGAAATAGGAAATCCATTGCAGACTGAGTCACTGTGCTTTTCTACTTGCTCAGCTCTCTGCTATCCTTCTGGTTCAGTTCACACTGGGTGAGGTTTTTTTCCCTGTGGAATTTAGAAACAAGGTCAGTGGGGAGCACTCTTTGTGTAAAGTGCTACACAAATACACATCTCAAAGAGATTCTGCAACTCAAAAATTACGCAATGGGTAATTTTTACACAAGCGGTACCCACAGTGAAACCTATGGGAATAATGAGAGTATTTGACAGAGTAAAAAACAGGCAAAAATCTTTGTTGTTGTCAAGGATTTGGTTTTCTTTGAAATAATCAACTCAAAGAAGGACTTAAAGGAGGGATGAGAAGGAGGAAAATTAAGTGGATCTGATGTATTTATGGGTAGCATGAGAGGGAGACCTACTAAAACCACACCCTGCCATTCTTGAAAGTCAACTGTTGATGTGTGACATGATCAGGAAATGGGAGCTGCACAAGAACGCATCTTCAAAGCGTCAGGCTAGGATGGTGACTATGGAGAGCGGCTGTGAGCAGGCTGGGATTGCCTCTGCCAGTGTAGCTAGAGAAAAAGATAGTGAATTAATCAGTCATGAACACCAAAAGGCTGAGGAAGAGTTACATCCCTGCAGACAAGCCATGAAAGAGACTGAGAGCTCTAAAGAACCTCAGATACAGTCTGAACAAGAGAGTTAGGTTAGGGCCAAGGCAACTTCTCACCAGCAGACGCAAGAAACAAGTAGTGTGAGCGGTGGTGTCAGTAGGGATCCCACAAGTAAATAATAAAAAAGATGGGTAAAGGAAATTCAAACGTCCTTCTGAGCTATGTTGGCTTTGACAAGACATCTAGATATTTGGATGGACATGCCATAGTCACAGGTGGAGCTTTTAACTGATGAACATTAAAACCCTGGATCTATAAACTATGTTGAGAGAGAGAGAAGCTAAATTTGTATAAGATCATAAGAATATGAAGAGGGAAAAGGGCAAAGACCAAAGCACCGAGCTCTGTGGGATATTTCTCTCCAAAGCCACAGTGAAGAGACCCCAACTGGACATCAAATTTCTAAACGTGCCTGGTAGGCATATTCCCCTAGGAACTTTATTCCAGGCTGTTTGTGCATGACTTTAAGCAGCAGTATTCACACCATTTGTGCAGCACACCTAAATCCTGTGCACAACAGCGTTTTTATGGATGTCTGAGTCAGTTCTCATTCCATTTCATGCACCTTTGACTTGCCTTCAGTGTAATAAGTTTGTCAGTCACCTGGGCTGGTATTCTCATTATTTTCTGCCCCTGTTGATCTTGGCCATCACTTCTCCATGTTATGCATAATCTGGATCATAACCAGTCTGTCTGGACCGCTATGTCAATGAATGATGTGCTGTCTACTGATAACAACAATTAACATCTTTATACTGTATAAACGAATACGGGATTGCTTTCATCAGTCTGCACTGAACACTAACCCATTCATATTGCAACTTACATTTCAGAAAACATACATGTGACAAAGAATGGGCTTTACTTTATCCATCTGTTTTTGGAGTAATGTTGAAATATAAGCTTTTACTTACAAACCCTTTCTTCTCAAAAGAAGGAGTCAGGTTGTTGACAGTGGTCTTAAGCAAACCATGTGCTTCCTCCACTAATTAGATCAGTTGCCATTTATTACAGCATTATTCATCCATCAGGCTATTTAGCAATTATTTTACCAATTTTTAAAAAAATATGTTCTCAGGTATTCATGGGATGTTATATTAAATGGGTAACTAAAATCTACCTACTTCACCTCAATTAGTAGGTCTTTGCATGACCTACTAATTTTGTAACAGTCTTAGGGCACCAGCTGTTCAATATCCAGTTATGCTCTTTGTTGTTTGTAATTCCATAATCCTTAACATTCAGATTTTTTTGCTCTTTTTTATTCCACTAATAACATCTAGACTTCATTTGATCAATATCTGGTTTAACCAAACCTTAATAACTTCATAATTGATCAAACTGTTGTCTTTAAATATCAGCATCCAGGTTGTCATCAATTTTATCTTCACATTTACCAGTAAACCTCTGTGATGCTTAGAATGTCTGCATGTATTATTTGTAAAAGCCTTTCTGACTTCTCCCAACCTTTTGGCTAGAATTACGTCACTATATCTTTATTTTTTTATTTTCTCATTGTATATGCAGTTACACAAGTGTCCCTTACCTAGTTTCACTGATACACTTCATAGTTAAGTTTCTTAACATTGGACATTGGCCCAACTCTCTAACGAACTTCATTAAGTCCCATATTCTTATTTGTGGTAACTTAGTGTCTGAGTCATCTTGATGTTTGAATATAAAATGATGAGAAGCTCTTGGCACTTCTTGGACTGTGCTGCTGAGACTAGGTAAGCACCATGAGCGTGCTTTGCTCAATTATTTGTGTTCACTCCTAAGCTGGCAACATGATTATTAATTAACTTTTGCAAGATTTCAGTTCTCATGCTGCTAATTGGACTGGCATGCTTATGGTTGACCTTCTTTTCAGTCTTTTGCCCCCAGTGGTGTGTCTGTTAAAAGACCACATCTGACTATTTGTGTAATTCTGTGTGTCTTGTTACGGCAGCTGCTTGATTAGGGGTCCTGTCTTCATAATAAACTACATAGGCAGAATTAATTTCTTAGAATTTCATTTACTGAGGGGAACTGAGATGGGAATTTCATTTGAATCATTTATCCTTTAATCTCCTTGACAGATGTTCATAAATATCTACACCTGAACTGGAAATATCGTTATATTCTTATTGCTTGCTTCCAGACATGATTCTTAATCTGCACATACATCTCACAGCAGCCAATAGTTTTGATTTGTTTGAAATCTTCCCTTTTTTTTTATGGATGTCAAAATATTAAAGTGACCATTTGTTATTCCATTTGTTCCAAACTAGAAGCCCAGGGTTTCTTTCTTCTGAATTAACCTTCATGTTGTTTACCGTAAGACTTAGCTGTAGGTGAAAAAATTCATTACGTTCCCTCACTTTTGCAGCAGATTGCAAAAAAAGTTCAGCTGTTGCCTGTCTGTGACTGCCAAGCTCCAGGAATAGCTCAGGCTGTAGAGCGTTCCTGTACGTCCTCAGCAGGACTCCACGAGCTATCAGGCATCATGCATATCCCGATGGGCTCCCTTTGAGATGTTGTGACAAAGGCTGAACATTCAAATGCCCTGGCAGAAGAGGATAAGCAACAATTTCACATGACTGAAGTAAATATTAACACCTCTTAAAGTATGCCATTTTGTTTCATATGGCTTACCTTGCAGTAGAAACTATTGATTAAGGCAATCAATTGATCAAGGCAAGTTTCAGATAATGATGCAAAATATTTAGTATCCTGTTACTGTCATTTAATCCAGTGACTGATGTGTATATAAAAATCCAGGAGGAAGAGATCTTTGGACTCCATCACCTTGGCTGAATACCTCACCACTAGATAATACAGCCACATTTCATTTCTCTTGCTTTACTAGCTGTGTAGTGGCTCAGCTTCAAGGGATATTACAGAAGGTGCCTTTCTTGAAGTGACTGCGGTCAGTGTGCACGCTTTAGATTCAAATATCTCCAACAGGGAAAATCCTAACTGAGTTTCTTTTGCCTAAGACAAGGGCTCTAGCCATTTACATACCAGCAAAAGATATATTGGACCTGCTCCAGTAAACTTTTTAAATTAACATATTGGCAAATTTCAGCTATGCTTTTTTTTTTTTACTGGATGAAACCTTAATCACCTCTCCAACTAACCCTTGGCTTTCACTGGTGCTTAGGAAGAAGAAAATCTCATAGAACTTCAGACCAAAGAGCTTCTAAAACCTGTGGGAGGCAGTTCAGGCACGAGGGACTGAGATGAGCCTGGGATGACTTCAGAGGTGCTCAGGGACTTTCAGGCCTCTTGTGAGTCAGGCTCTGCTCTGAGTTAGAAGGCTTTCTTGCTCCTTGGTCTGGCAGAGTTACTGAAATTCTCACAAATTTAGGCAAAGTGTGTAGTGAGGTGTAGGTCCTTGCCCAAAGGAGCTGATATAGCAAACTCTTATCTCCTGAGTCAATCTGTGGATCTGACACAGTTACAGAATTTATAGTGACACTCCCCTAAGTTGAGGATGCTGGTGATCTGGAAAGGTTGAGGTTCTTCCATTGTTAGTTAACAACTCAGAAAGTTCTTGCATTCTTTAATTTTTAGTTAAGCTTTTTATGCAAACGTGACTAAGCAGTACAGCAAGGCAAGGAGCTCTTTCGTTGGTTTCCAGAAAAATATTTATAATAACTGACATTGCTTTCATTTAAAATATTCTGATGACAAGACTAGCCATTATACTAGTAGCACATTATAATATGTTATGACAATGAATCCAGATTATCTATTAAATAAGGAAAAGCAGCGTAAACAATTAGAGATGAGCAGTAATTTCTGAAAGTAATTTATAATTGGGAAGGATATGATGTTTATTGACCTGGATTGTTATTTTTACCAGTGAGCAGTTTCTGCAGGGTTTACTGTTACGTGCAATCCCTCTTATTCTGAGAAATGCTGGAAGGAAGAACTGTTCCACAAAGGAAAGGTCCAAGGATGAAATCTTTTTCATCCCACAAGCTGATCTGCACAGGAGATGTTTTGAGCGTTGCCTGGGATAAGG
>NW_010518237.1:0-15688 GCF_000687285.1 Phaethon lepturus | reverse complement strand
CCTGCTGCAGGGGAGCATGGTCAGCTTTTCTGGCAATCACATCAGGATTGCCCGCAATCGTCCCCTTATTCCCACTGTCAGGAAGATGCTGTCGCTCCCTTCGTATCCGCACAAAAGCTCAGGAGTGTCCTTTGCAGCTTCAGGGACGTGGCAGCGGGGTGGCTAAGGGGCAGTTACCTCAGCAGCCCTTGCTCTGCCTTCCTGCACATGAACCTCACACTTACCAAGACAAAGAACGGACCTTCACGTTTTGCTAGGTTTGTATTTTGGGGGCAAAATGTCCGTTACTCATGGCCATTACTTACCCCACGCCATATTCTTGATGCGGAGCTCTGAACTGTTCCCGTCTGTGAAGGGAGGTTCCCATGCTTTTTAGTTGCCAGTGCTGTTTCTGAACGTGAGTCTCCCTTCTGCTTTTATCTGTATTAGTAGGTTCATTACTTCCTTTTAAATGCTGAGACCCACTGGCCTTTTGCTTGCCACGTAATTCTCAACCAGTATGTCAGGACATCCTGTTGTCTGAAGATGTGTCATAGATTATGTAGATGTTGCAAAGCAGATGGACTGCTTTCTGAAAAATAGAACTCTCAAGCTTTAATTTTTTTAATGTATTGTTTAAAATTTGAAATCCAAATTAGGCCTCACTTCCCACCAACTCAAAAATTTTATAGGTGGTTTTAAAATTTTTTTTTTCATTAATATTGTCCCACGCCACTAATCTCCACTTCCCCAATATCTTTTTTCTATTTTTACTGAAAGAAAAGAATAAAAATGTCTCTCCTGTTGCTCCACATCAGACTTGCTGATATTTTTGCTAAAGGACTTTTTCTCTATGTCATGTTTGTGATTGTATCAGGAGGCATGTGCACATGCTGGCATCTGGCATTTTTCTACAGTTCTACCGATGGCATATAGTAATCAAAAATAGAAGATTTTTACCTGGCAGAGCCCTACAGTTTGTCTCCAAATAGCCCAGTCAGCCACGGGCTCCCAGCCCAGTGGGTGCCCCTGGGGCTTTAGCAGTAGCAGTGGGACATCAGTCCCTCCTTAGGGGAGAAGTGGGGAGGGAACGGTATCAAGCAGGGGTCACAAAAGTTTTAATGCTACTCTTACCAAGTGGGAAGGAGAATGGCGATTATTAGCTAGTTACTAACAACCTGTACCTGCAGCTGGACACCAGAGAGACATGTCCATCGGCAGAAAATAATGATTTCTCCGTTCAGGCGTTTCTTGCAACAAGTTGAGGAGGAAATTCCCCAGGTCACTTCTCTCGCGTCAGTCAAGCAAGGTCCTTGGCTCCCTCATGCTGTAGCTTTTTGGGATGCTTACGGAGAACTTTCGCAGGTGTGAAATGTAGCCTGGGAGCACATCAAAAGCCCACCTGAAAGTCAAGTAATTGCATGATGGAGGTTGGCATCACAGTCCTGAGACAGAAAAGCATGTCTCGTCCCTCATATTCCAAAAGAAATAAAATGGTAATGTTTTCCATTCAGTACCGTTTTTGCCATTCATTGGTCTTCAGATAAATATTTGCTGCCAACAATTTATGCCCTCTCTCCCAGTTTGGGTTTATAGTGTAGCTGAATTGGTTTCACATATGGTATTGCAGAGGGTTTTGATAGCCACAGATGGTGCATCTGCAAACATTGGAAATCTGCTTCACTATCCAAACCTTCAATATTTGTCAGTGTCCCAAAAAGAGTTAGTAAATGCCTGATGAAACTATTACTCATAATAAACGCTAAAGGGTAGTGAGCTGAATGAGCTGTTGAGAATTAAAAAATCAAAGAAATCTTATCCCCCGATTCTGTAGCTCCAGCAATAATATTAGCAGGAGAATCACCCCACAGCAGGTAAATTGAAGGAGAAGTTGGCCTTTCTGTGTTTCACATTCATTTCCTTCACTTGATTTAAGTCAGATCTCTGTAACTAAATTACATTATTTCTACTTTAACTATTATGTTTTGCTGTCATTAAAAGAATACAGGGGAAGAATCTGTATGTGTATTGCCTAAAAATACAAAAGTCCATTCAAAAGGAAAAGAAAAAGCAGAATTATTAGGCAGACAAACCCAAAGCATTTACATAGAAATTTAAAATTACTTGTCCCATTAGAAAATTCCAGATAATTTTTATTTTCTGTATCATGTGAATACAGTACCCAGTGGGACTCACCCTGGCTGAATCCTTCACAGACAGACCTGTTGGTGGGCTGGGGTGGGGAGGAGGAGGGCAGAGACACAGCCAGCCCCTGCTTTAACACCATGTCAGCCCAAGCAGGTAGGTCAGCTGATGACTGTGCCCCAGATCCCATCTACGTGGTGACACTGTCTGGCTTTTGCTTCAAAGGCAATTCTGCATCTGCCTGTAAGTAAAGGTAAGGACAGGGAGAAACACTACCCTCTGCACTCGTGCAGACATTTTGAAATGCAAAGTGCCATTAGCCCCATAAGCTCATCAGCAGTCCTGGCCCCCAGCTCTAAAAATTGCTGGGATGACTCCATAAGAAAGGGTAAATGGCAAGGGAAAGAAAAAAAAAAGACGTTATCCTCATTTTTCAAATGATAAATGGAAGTCTTGTGAACACACATGACTTGCCCAAAACTGATACACAAAAGTCTGTGCCAGAGCTACGCTGCACTTGAGGTGAAGCATGCCAAGACCAGACTGGGTACCCACACTAGTTTATCCACAGTCTAAATGCACTGAGGATCCAGTAAGATGTATGGTGGAAAGCTCCTAAGAGCAGATATGTGGAAGGATGGAACCAGGTGGACAGTAAATGGAAAGTTCTTCCCACAAATAGGGTTATCTGAAAAAGTCCAGAGTTGGGAAAGCAGACCAAGATAGAAAGTAAGGCTGAGCCTAAGGAGAGTGGAACAAAGGAGGCTTAGAAATCAAGAGCAGAGCCTGGGGTGGGAGGAAAGGGAAGTAGGATATAAGGATTTCATACATTTGCCATGGTTAGAGGAACGGGTAGGGAAATACAGTAAGGTTGGTAGCTGCAGGTTTGCTGGAAAGGAAAGGAGGAAGGGAAGGTAAAAGAAAGATGAGTCTCTTTCCCAAGGATGAATGAAAAGGGTGCAATGGTGCTCTGAAAGTGTGTGTGTACATTTTGCAGTGAAAGAGGGAGCCAGATTTGTCAAGGGCCTGGGTGTGAGAGGAGGAGGGAATGACTCCTGGGGCCGGGGCCATGGCGGTGGGGCAGCCAGGAGAGGTCTCCTCCTAAGCGAGTCGCTGTAGCCCGGCGTGCCGCAGCAGCCACCACATCCCCTCCGCTCTGGACATCTGCTTCCTCCGAGCCTGCTGGGCTGGGAGCTGCAGGGGACGGCCATGGCCAGAGACCGGGAGGGGTGAGCGGCAAACTTCGAGTAGGCAGGAAACAGCGGAATAAACAGGCAACGGCTCACATCTCTCGTAGGCATGGTCTTCCTTCTCAACCATCGATAACAAGCAGTTTTAACTCCCAAACCTGACAGCTTTTCTACAGTTTGCTTAAGAGCAAGTGCATTTGCTGAGGACTCACACATCCGCGTGTAGACCTTGCTCCCTAGACTTCAAATGGCTGTGCAAAGATCATGACTTTGAGCATGAGTTACTGAGCAGTTGAAAACAACGTATTTTTGCAAGCAGGGGAATGAGAAGAGAGACCGTGCTTCTCTCTCAGTGTACAAACTTTCAGATTTACCCAGTGCAGCTTGAAACCATGACTGTTCTGAGGAAAATGTGCAGTGAACTGAACATTAACTGTTTTGGATGCTATTACTGTAAAAATAAATAATCAACCAACTTTATCTCTGAATAGAAAACTCTGCAGTGGGAAGACTGACTGAATAACTGGCATGATTGCTGAGGAAGAGATGGAAATAACAGTTTACAGTTCACAGGATCTCAATGGACAATCAACGTGGTGAAGTAGGATGTGGCTGAAATTATAGATATAGTAATTAAAATTAGCCATGAATAATAGAACACAGTTCCTCTAGAATAGAATAGAAAGTGCCGCTAGACAGAAACAGAATAATACTGTGCAAATGTACAGAAATTTTAATTTTTAAAAGAAGTTTAAATTGGCAAGAGATGTGTTCAGTATCTTCATTGACACTTTTCACGAGCTTATAATAGGCAGCTGTAAATAATTGTTGGAGAGGAACTTAATTTAATTGCTTCACATCCATATCAAAAGCACTTTCTGAACATCTAACGTCGATGCTAAGGTGTCTCTAAACTAACATTCAGATGGAGTCTATTCTTTCAGCTGGCCACAGTTTGACCGTCCTCTCCTCTTCAGCCTATTGCTCTCTTTTAAATTGCAGAATCTGTGTTATGAACAGAATAGCCATAAGCCCTGCTGTTCCAGCCCAGTGGCTATTCACAACCAATGCTGGAGCTGCTTTTTTCATAACAGGAGAAAATTACAAAACCAGAAAAAGGAGTTTTATTTGTTCTTTCTGTTTCCCTGCAAAACTCCCGTTGGAAGTCACTGCCAACAATGTCATGCAGAACCTAAGGCATTAGTTTGTTCTAGCAGAATGATTCCCACACTTTTTAAATCTTAAAGTATACTGTGATTGTGCTGATCTGATGTAAAGTAGCTCCTCTGTAATATCAATGCTGGAATTCAGGCTTTCCAAGGGTAATTTTTTTCTGCTAGAATCACATGGATACATTTTGGAATTTTTCTCTTTCTCTTGTACAAACTCCAGTGACATGATGGAGGATACCTGTGGCACCTCTAATGGTTTTTAGCAGATGGGAATCTCAGCAGAAAATTTTTTATTAGATGTGTGTACGTGCATATTTGTAATGCAGTGAGGCTTTAGGAGAACATAATCATACAAGCTATCAGTATAGAAGTTATCAATTATCACGACTATACCAAAAAGATAGGAACATTCATGACCATTACTTTGCAGATGACCTTTTAACTTTTTCTAATATGTTCCTTTCCAGTTGTCACACTGTCATCCCTGAGAGCTTGGGACAGATGTCAAATCTTCTCTGTGAGTACCTGTGTAGGCACATGAGTGCATGAGAATGCTGTGACACAGGCTAAACCTGCTTGTCAAACTCAAAACACACCCCCCCCCATTTAATGATAAAAACTGCTTCTTCATAACAAGGCGAGTTGAGCACATGGGTATACCTACCATATGTACATCTTCATCACTCCCCCTCCCAAACAAAATTCTCATCACTCTGCCTTATGAACCAAATCAGAGGACAGCCAGGGTGTTGGGACTCGACAAATTTCCTCTGTTCCAAGGTTGGTAACACTCGCAAAGACTTAACTGAGAGTTAGAAAACCCACATGGGGATGGGCTCCACTAAACCCCAGGGGAGACTCAGTGCTGGAGGATATGATAGAAAATTTGAGTTTTAATATAAAAGCAAGATTATGCCTGTGATGTGTCTTTTTATCTTTCTTTCTCTTGTACTGCATGTATTCTGGCAAATCCTTAGATTCTCCAGCAGTTTGCTAATGATCTGTTATGTTATAAACAATCTTGTTTTGTTGTTGTTTTTTAATTGTTTTTATTGAGCTGTTTCTAATGATTCACAATTAATTGTAAGAGCTCTAAATTTTCAATTTAAAGTAGTTTAAACTATTGCCCAGGCTTTTCCCATAGGCAGAAGCATGCTAGTAGTACAGTACTGGTGAATCAGATTTAATAGGCATTTTGAAACAAGCATAGCTGCAATTATGCCCAGAGAATCCCTGCCAACTTTTTAATGGTTTATTTTTAATGTAAAAGCATCTTTTAAATACCTTTGTTTCTCCTGGGGTGCAAATTGTTGTTTTAGAGTGTTTCATGCAAAATTTTTGTTTAACATGTTACCTAATAATCTATTTCTCATTACATAAAAATCACAAGCTATATTTCAATAAAATATAGAACAAATACAAGAGAACATACTGGAATTAAAGGCATTTGTGCTTACTATAATACATCCAGTAGTTATTATTTTTATGTTACTCTTGATATTTTAAAGTGCTATGCAAACTTTAAGTGAATCATAAAACCTAAGAACTCATTATTGCTCTATCCTTATTTTATAGATGGGGAAAAAAGGGCAGAGAAATGCACTGCCCATTGCAATTGGGAAGCAAAATTAGAACTCCTGTACCCACCTCTCAGCTGACTCCTGAAAGTGCTTTGTGAATAACAACCCATCTTGTGAGAAAATAGTCTTTAAATTTACATCTGTAATAAGATTTGGACTTTTCCTTCCTTCATGATGCATCGAAAAAAGAGAAGGTGTTTACAGTTTATTCATCATGTTGATAAATATTGTACATCCAAATTTTGAACCATTCTTCCATTGCAGCTTGAAAATCAAATGAATGCTAAGCAATGCCTGTCACCAAGTGATAGCTATACCTGCATCTTTCCTGAGACCACATTATGCATATTAGACTGGCTCTGAAAGCTTCAGCTAGTACATTTGAAGTCCAACCTCCAGCATGAGCAACTGGCTGGAGTATTTACTTGCTTAAAGAGATGCCACTGAAAAAAAAAGTAATAGACACAGTAGGAAATAAAATAAATATGTAATTTTTTTCTACCTGATTAACAAGGTACAAGGAGAATTAAGCATGAAAAAAACCATGTAAAACATTAGTGGATAAAATAGAAATATATTCATGACCATGTCTCAATCATCTTACAGTAAAAAAAACACTTAGATGTTCTGAATGAGGCACAAGGGAAATATCTTTGAATTCGGTTGAATTTATTTTCATTTGGTTATCTTTGTCATAGAAAAACCATGATCCACTGATGGTTGATTCTGAATCTCTGAAACAATTGGTAAAATTCAGCTTTAGCAGCATGCTGGGCTGAGGCTCCAGTCATACCTTTGGTGGTTGTACCTCTCTTCTTTGGTATGAGTTGAGTGTGACACCAGTGATTATTACTATCACTGTTTGCATTTTAGATATTTATGTGTTTACCTACATCTCTCTTTTGCAGGTTGTGCAAACTGTGGTTCCTCCAGTCTCAGAAGGGGTATCACAGGAATAAGAACGTACAAAGAAAAGCAACAAAAATGTTCCCCCAAGAAATATGTTCAACAGCTCAATCTGTGGCACCAGTGATTTACTGCCACTATTCACATCTTAACTACTTACATACTTACTTATATTGCACTTAAGCAAGTGTGGAGTCAGGCCAGGTTTTAATATCTCCTTACCTTTGTATTTAATTTGACCTAGCTAAGATTTGCAGACCTTGCATTCATCAAGCAGCTATCTGGAACTTGCCAGAGGTCACCGAAGCAACAAAGATGGTAGATGTCAATTAAAAAAACTAAAGAAGGTATGAATGATTTTCTGTGCGGGCCTAGAAGGATGACACTGGAAGTTCTGATTTTTAGGAACACACTTCTTTTTTGTAAAATAGCCATTGAAGTAATTATAGAACAATCTCTACTAAATGAGTTGTTACAACTATTAAAGACTTGAAGTAATTATAGAACAATCTCTACTAAATGACTTCTTACAACTATTAAAGACTACTACTTTTTCCCTCAGTGATATGCATTCCCGTTGAATTGCTCCAGAAGTGCAAAATATATTTGTTTAGTCAGGAGGACTCCTGCTAATTTTTTGATGGCACTTGCTGTGCTGGAGAGATTAGATATTTATGTTGTTGCTCTGAATGCAATGCACTTCTGATTCATTTTAATGTTGTTTGGATAGCTGTGAAGAAAAATGGAATGGCACAATATTGTTTTCCTATGCTGCTTTCAAAGTGACATAATTACTGCAAATATTGCCTGAGATACCCACTGAGACGATCAGGGGACTGACTTAATTTTAGATGAAGCAATATGTATCTGAAGACTGAAACCAAAATGGTGCACTGCAAAGTGATGGAAGAAGTATTGGAACTGAGATCACTGCTAAGCACCAGGTTACCTACCTACTCACTCCCAGCCAGAGGTTACATCAGTTGAGACAACTGCCAATTTTTATGTCAGGTATACTATACATTACCTTAATTCTGTAACTCTCCTTTACAAATAACAGCAGAGGTATTTTTGCGCTAATTGATCACTGTTTCAATCCTCCACAGAAAATGCACTTGTTATCGTGAACAATGTGCAGTTATTACCTTCAGAGACATAATTTGTAGGTTGATTGCCTTCCTAATGTTATGAAGCAGTCTTTCGATTAATGAGAGAAATGAGAAATTTTATGCTGCTGCTTAATTTTACACCTCTCAGTGTGAATGTGTGTCTTGGTGTCACTCTTCATTCAGAATAACCACTAATTTCCCCAAACACATGTTTCACCTCTGAGGTTTACTCCAGAACGCACTTCTCCAGAAGCAGACCTTGTCTTCCCTTTATCCACAGGGTATCATGTCCATCTTCGCAGCCTTCCTTCTCACTCATACAAAAGCTCCGGTCTCGTTTGCATTACAAAAGAAAACGCTCAGTGCCTGAACCACCTTGTAAAAGGGTAGGTTGCCTCCGAGCATCCTGGGAAGAACTGTTCCCTTCTTGTGCCCGGCGGAAAAGGACCTGGGGGTGCTGGTTGACAGCCAGCTGAACATGAGCCGGCGGTGGCCCCGGTTGGCCAAGAGGCCCAGCAGCGTCCTGGCCTGTATCAGCAATAGTGTGGCCAGCAGGAGTAGGGAAGTGATTGTGCCCCTGTACTCAGCACTGGTGAGGCCGCACCTTGAATCCTGTGTTCAGTTTTGGGCCCCTCACTACAAGAAGGACATGGAGGTGCTGGAGCGTGTCCAGAGAAGGGCAACGAAGCTGGTGAGGGGTCTGGAACACAAGTCTTACGAGGAGCTGCTGAGGGAACTGGGGTTGTTCAGTCTGGAGAAGAGGAGGCTGAGGGGAGACCTTATCACTCTCTACAACTACCTGAAAGGGGGTTGTGGCGACGAGGGTGTTGGTCTCTTCTCCCAAGTAACTAGTGATAGAATGAGAAGAAATGGCCTCAAGTTGTGCCAGGGGAGGTTTAGGCTAGATACCAGGAAAAATTTCTTGACTGAGAGAGTGGTCAAACATTGGAACAGGCTGCCCAGGGAGGTGGTGGAGTTACCATCACTGGAAGTGTTCAAAAAATGTGTGGATGTGGCGCTTCGGGACATGGTTTAGTGGACATGGTGGTGTTGGGTTGATGGTTGGACTTGATGATCTTAAAGGTCTTCTCCAATCTTAATGATTCTGTGATTCTGTTCACAAAACCAGTTGATCCAAGGCAGAGGTGGGATTCCCACGCAGAGGCCGGGGGAGGTGAGCTGTGCACACACTGTGTGAGCTAGCTTGGGACCCATGGCATAGCTTAGAGTGAACTCACGTTAGTTTTGTGCTGGAATTAGCAGTGCGCTCATAAATGTGCAAGTCTCAGGCACTCTCAGAAGAAACGCAGCTGCATAGGTGCAAAGTTTTGGTGACAAAATACTGTAAACAGCTTTACATCTCGCTGTACACTTGAGCCTGCCCTGTCACTTAGAGGTCCCCTAGCAATGCTCAGTGTTTCCTGGGGGAAAAAGTGACTTGGAGCCCAGGAGGTAATTTTGTGAATTTCCCAGAAATAACTGGGGGAAACTAAATTGTATTCTACATCATACCTTTGGGAGTTGTTATCCAGAGGAAAAACTCTTGAGGGGTCTTTTGATTACTTCTGATTTTCATGACCCTGGGAAGCTCTGAAACACAGACTAAAGACTTTGGATTCAGAGCATGGGATGGATATATCCATTTTCCTTATTATCCTGCCACCAAGCAGACAAAAGCAGATGCCTGGAAAAGAGGAAAAGAAAAGGTCAAAAATATAATGAAGTTTCCCTATAATACTTTTCTGGCTCCACGGACTCCTTGAGTCAGAGATGGTGTCTTTGTAATTAATAGCCCTGTTGTTTTTTTCCTTTGATAATTTTTTTCTGTTTTCCTTTGAACTCATATAGATGCTTTGCACCTGAAAAAAACTGTAGTTTACCTGCACCATGTTAAGAATCAGTTCCTTTCATTTGCTCTGAGTCTGCCATCTGCTTACTTCTGTTATCCTGTAGTTCTTGCTTTGCCAGAGACCATGAGCAGCCATTCCTGATGCACCTCTCTGGGTATTTTTTTTTTAAATGTGCCATCTCTTCCTACTCCCCACTCCAATTTCTCTCTTTGCTAAGCTAGTTTTCACTTAGTTGCTCTTCCTGTGGAAGCTGTTCCATATTTTTAAAAATAATTCCATGTTTTTGAACATCCCTGTCACACTGCTCTCAATATTTCCCAGCTATACTCTGTATTTTTTGAGACTGGAGGATGATAAGTGCACACAACAGTTCGAAATGTGCCTGAAACGTGGGTTTATATAGACGAGTAATGAGATTCTGCTCTGTCTTAAAACTGATTATCCAGTGTAGCCTTGCCAGCTTTTGTATGCATATTGTTTGGAGACCTGTAATTATGTAAGAGTCTCAGCTTGCATTTATGAGTTGCATAAATAAGTTTCTATCTTTTGTGACTGGAGAAAAATTCTGCAGGAAGTAAACCCTAGCACTTTGAAAACAGAAGCTAAAAGAAAAACAAAGGTGTATTATTTGAGGGGGGGTATTAAATTTCACTCCTTTAAATCTGATTTCATAATATGAGGATATATGTAATATTTATGTGCATTTTATTAGTATTGCAGTATTTTTTGCCCCTTGGTATACAGATTGGATGAGCTATACTGAATAAAGCTCATTTCTTAGTGTACAAGATGTACTGCCATCCGTAGGTGGGATCCCCATCTCCTCACCCTAGCTCCATACCTGGCATGTCCTTATGTTTTGCCCTCTGCGTTCTCCCCACAGTCCATCTCTGAAACTAACTTGCTCTTAAGAGGTGTTCTTACACATGTGAACTCCCAAACCTCCCCAGGAACAGTTTAAGAGAGCAATGGTTGACACAGGATGGCTCAGATGGGCTCTAGGACCTGTAGTCTTTAGATTTGGGTGTCACAGCAGTATTTGGAAAGAAGAGCAGGGATGATAATCCCTCCACGTGACTCATTTTGCTTCTGACAGTGGGATGTGAGCAGCCAGAGTCCTTCCTGAGAGCAAAAACCCAGTCCTGCTGATTTTTTAGAATAAATTTCTACCTCCTGCCTGTATTCTTAGAATCATGTCCGTTTGTTCTAGCTCATCAAAGTTAAGGTCAGATAGCGATGCTAAATAGTACCAGACAAAAGAGCTTTTATCACATGTTGTAAACCTATATAAGGAAATGTCATGGATGTAGGGAAAACAGATGAGCAAGGGTTAGATGTAGGAATAAGGAGGGAGCTGGTATTAAAGCAAGGTCCTTGTCAATAAATGCCAACAATTTTAGTCTGAAGTACTCTTGCTCAGCTGTGTAAGTACCCTGCATGACAGATATGAAATGACAGTGCTAATGTAGCAGGTACTTATTCTACAGTTTTGTTCTTCTTAATAGAACTGTAATTAGCTGCATGTTTTTCAAGCAGTTCTATTACTATTTTTACCTTTATTGACCCTTGAATCTTATCCAAACAGCCACAATGTTTTTTTTTTTTTACTTTTAATATTACTTACTAGATGATTAGAAAACGCTAAATTAAAAGTAGATGTGCCATTCTATAAGTAATTGAATGAATAATCTAGTATGTGCAAATAAAATGTCAAGACAACGGGTCCTTTGGTTTGCCCTACCCAAACGCAGTTTCTATTAGCTCTCCTTGGAAATGAAACAGATGGAACTATAAGAAGAAATGTGTATGCCTGTATGTGCATGTGTATTTTCTTGTTTACATCTAGGAGGTTGAAAGCTCTGAAAACAAACCTAAGTTCAGTGTTATCATTCACATTGGAATGATCCTGTCATGTTACCAAGAAGTTATAGACCTTTGGTATCTCCTATACTCATATACCCTCTTGTGATGTTGCATTTTGAAATAATCACCTTGAAAGACAATGACAATTTGTAATAAATATGAGGTCATTGTAACCTGGAAGGGCAGAGATTCTGAATTTCCAGAACAGCAATTTTGTTTATACTTAAATAGAAGTTGAACTCCTTGAAAATTACAGGTCCCATTTCCACTAGTTTGGTTATGAAAGTTGCCTCAAAGCACAATGGCTATTTTCTGTGTAAAAATTTTCAGGTCCACTTTATACTTTCATCTTCTGCTGGCCTCACTGACCCTGGAAGACTTTCTCCTTTAGAAGTGTTTTAAAAGCTTGATTACTTTTTAAAAATTCCTTTAACAAATTGTTTCTGGAAATGTTTCCTGGCATATCAGATTATGATTGTATACATATCAGAATTCATTACCTTTTATAATTATTTGTGCTTTTTAAGGGTGCTTTTTAACACCCAGTATCTTTACTTTGTCATCTGTGTTCCTTTTCTGCATGTGTTTGGTCTGTATGAAATCCCAGTTTTAAGAATGTATACATGCTCTGGCTCACCATTGTGGTTTCATGAAACATTCTTCATTGTTCCTTCGACTGTGTTTCTTCTCTTTGCTATTCTTGGTAATTTTCTTTCAAGACATGCTCTCATTTTTATTCAGAGCCCTTTTTTAACACATGTCCTTGTCAGATTCTTTTGGTTTTGTCTTTCCTACAAAGATGGTCACTATGATAAAGTGGGTGCATTCTTCAGTTGCTACATCCTGAACCAGATCCTGTGCACTGCTTGGGAATATACCAAAAAAGTGCTTCTCCTCTTGTGGACTTTCTGACTAGCTTCTTCATGGCTCCATCATTGATGATGTCTAAAAACATTGTCTGTTTTTTGTGGCTCATCTTCCTATTTGTCTTCTGCATCTTAATATTTGTCTTCTGCTCTCACAATCTCTCTCATTTCCCTTACTATTTTTTACCATGCTTGTCACCATTTTGGTTGGGTGATTGGTAGTGTAGATACCATACTCTTCCTACTTAAGCAAAATATTTTTGAGTAGAGATTCAGATTTCCACAGAATTCACCTTACTTGACTTGAATTTTTCTTCAACATTTCACTCCTTCTTCAGCACAGCTTGCCCTAGTAGTTTTGCATCACAGAATTATACTTTCAGGTGTTCCCCTAATTATATTATTTTCAACAAGCTTTTAAGCTCCCTGTTATAGCAATACCATTGTTTAAAGCCAAGTATTCCAGTGCAACATGTTCTTTGAAACAACATTTGTGAAATTTCTTTTTAAGAACAAAAAGCAAAACAGCATACACTGGGAAAAATAATAGAAATCATAATTGGTTTAAGTCACATTTCTTCTCATGAGCTCTCTTCAGTGACCAATAAACAATTCTATTGGTGCTGTTAAAGTGGAATTTAATTATGAGCAGATTTGCTGCCTGGCAGTTAGACAGCATTTAGATAACTCCTAATGATGAGTGCACTGAAACACTGTCAGAGAATAGCTCTGGAGGGTGCAGAATCTCCTTCACTGAAGACTTTTCAGACAGATAATACCTTACACAAAGGATCTGGTTCTGCCTCAGTCCAGTAAGCTTAACCATGTCATCACTTCCAGCTTTACTTTCCTAACTGAAGTTAACTTAGTTAAGCTTCCTAAGTTTCAGACTTGCATAGTCCAGGTAGTTTTTCTGTATGCCACAAACACAGTCAGTCTAGATTTCCTCTACTATAAAATAAAGCCCTCAGGCCACACTGGGTTAACCGACTAGCCATTAAAAATAAAATTATTTAAAATAAATATTCTTTGTTTCCAATTATGGAAAAGTTGCTTTCAAAATACTTAATGTAGATATTATTTCAAATGGTACAATTTTATATCCCTCAGTCTGTTGTATACTAATTAAAATTAAGAGAGGAAATGTGAGAGACACATAGACTACTGAATTTAAAACAATAATTCAAGAAATTCATCCATTTCAATCGAAGAAGTACATGAATTAAAGATGAATAATTAGGGCAAAGAAAATGGGGAATCTTAAACAGTCCTTTCTTTGTGTTCAAGTGATGCCTTTACTAAAGTCTTGTGATGACACCTGGAACTAACACATGAGAATTGTTATGAAGTTTGTCCCCAGATTTAGTATGTAAACATGGGTATTTTTCAGTGAGCTTCATACTAACTAGGAAAAGCAAGACTGAGCATAAACAACCCTAAGTGACCCCACCTTCAGAGAACGTGCACTCGGGTAATCCCAGCACAGTCTTGGGAAGCAACAGTCTGACACCCGGCTTTGGTTTGCCTTAGAGACGGGACAGTCCACAAAGAGGACACGACCAGCTGGCAGAGGGGCAACAAAGCACGCAGGGTGCTCTGGCCATTCGCAGTGCCTCTATCCCCAACCCTCCTGGGTTCGGCGCATCTTGTGCTGAGATGCAGTCAGTCTCCATGGGAACCGGCATCTTCCCCTCTGCTGGAACCCTGAGAGCCGAGATCGCTGGCTCTGCCGCTGCGAAGGTACCACTGTGAGGGACGGGAATGAGAAATGCTCCTTTCCAATATTCACTGTTTTTTTCCAGCCCAATAGCTGGGTAAAGCAAGCTCTTAAAATGGGAATACTAAAAATACTGGAATCTGTTAATTTTTCAGCTTGTGCAAAGGCATCCAGGTACCTCCTCTAGCTTTAGGAAGTGGAGGTCAGTGCTTGAGTTAGCAATGGTCTTTCCTTCCCCACTTCAATGAAAGATTGCATGGCTGGACACATACCTCTTTCTTCCTGAGCAAACCACTTTCACATGTCATCCGGTTTAGTCATCCAGAAGATGATAACCACAGAAACTAAAGTTCTTGCCCAGAAAGAATGCTAGACGTAAATACAGAGCAGGGAAGAGAGCTGGAGTTCTTCCCATTGATTTCAAACGACAAGAAAACATTTAGTGTGAAAGTATTAATCAGAGGGAGTCAGCTGGAGAAGTTGTCCTTGTCACAGTTTGCTCCCTTGAGTTGAATGCCTGACTTTTTTTTGCATACAGCTACTGTTCACCTCGTGTCACCTATTCACAGATCTACCTGTGAAAATACAACCTTTACGGTCAGCACCCAGCGCTCCCGGAGGCTCGCCTCCGGGCAGGGTATGTAATCCTGCAGCATGGCTCACAGTGCGGGACGGTTCCCCCATAGAAAAGCTTGAACACCAGCACGTGGGTGCATGGATTTACAGTCACAAAACTTTGCACAAGGTAAAGGTACAATCTTCCAGTACAAAGTGTTGCTTTTTTAGCATAATGATCTTGAGATAACACCACAAAAAGCTCTTCTATCAACAAATAAACAAATACCTCATAAAAAACCTACTGCGTATTCACCCTCTTTCCAATGACACTGACTTTCAATAGCTATAACAATTATAAATAGCCTTCTTTTTAGCACAGTTTCACCTGATTCCAAAGAAAAAAAAAAATCCCCATTTTTTCTGTTCAGGTTGGGATCTTTTTTTCACTTGCCATGACAGATATTTACTTAATTAATCTAAGTTTAGTGTCAAGCTATGTTTAATTAATGCTTTAACCAGCATACCTGGCTTTCTAAATACCTCAGAATAATCCTAACTACTAATTCTAAATAGAATTCTAACAACCTCAGAATAAAGCACATAAGGTCACAAAATTCTACCAGTGTTCTTTTTCTTCATAATAGCCTTTATCATATAATAGGCAAGAGATTTTTCTCTCCACTATCTGTAAACATGCATTGCAATAACATCTGTATTATGCTCTTTTTTATATATATATATATATATATATAT
>NW_010518236.1:66305-80990 GCF_000687285.1 Phaethon lepturus | reverse complement strand
AAAGATGTCTGCTTAATAACACTTTAATGTTGTTGAGTTTAAATTTAAGTTTGAATTTCTCTGAATCATGACATAAAGAATTGACTACAAACTGTTATCTACCCAGTAAAAAATAAAAGCCTATGTGAACCCGCTGTATCCCAATCTGTTGGGCTTTGTGATTATCTTCTGTTGTGCACTCAAGAGATTTGTCCAAAACACAGAAGAGAGCTCCAACTCCACTCTATGCATCTAACCCCTCTGGGAGAAACTGCTTTTATGCTCTCAACTACTGAATTTTAAATCTGAATGAGGGTGTGGAAGACAGCCAGGGTAAAGTAATACCCTAAAACCTTTACAGTCTGTTGTCACACACCTTACAGGGACAGCTTTCATACTGCAGAAGGGATGTAAAATACAATGGTCATAACAAGGATTTGCTTGCTCTTGGCTTACATACAGTTCTCACAAAATGACTGCAAAGGTATAGGGCAGAAGGAAATAAATCTCTGGACATGTCCAGTGAACTGAATACAGTATGTTGATATAATCTGCACCAACTCTGCTTTTTCCCAAACTTGATTCTTGGATGGCAGTATAGTTTATGCTTGAATAATCTTATTCAGTTGTTACTTCTTAGGTTATAGAAAGAAAATGCAGACATAGATCAGGGCATGTAAAAAAAAAAAAAAAAAATCCATTTTCATCTCAGCAGTGTTATTCTTTGCCATCGGGTTAAACAGAGTTGAGAATGCATAGTACCACATAAGTTATCCTTGTTTGTAAGGGGGGGAAAGACAATAATTTCTATATGTTACTTTTGTGATGTCCCCAAAGAAAAAGAATTTATCCTTCCCTGTGAAGGGTCACATATTGGTTAATAAAGTTCATCAAGTTACTGGTATCAGGATAGTCAGTCAGTCAGTGCAGACATGTGAGAAGACGAAATTCCTGTAAGCATCTCCAAAATCAGTAGGTATCAGCTAATTTCCCTGTTCACTAGAGCGGATAGATATCCATCCAAGTATCTAGATACTCTGAGGAGGCAGAATAGCAGACCCCCCCCCCCCTTTTTTTTTTTTCCCCCAAAGGGCAAAGGATGCTGATTCAAGTAATACTGATTCACTAGGAAAACATGTGCTCAGGTGTTGTGTTAGCACAGTCTGCAAAAAAGGATCTGTTACAATCGGACATCAGTCTGAGGAAGACAATAGTGCGTTTGAACATTGAAACAAGTTTCTTGGCTGTGTCTCAAAGCAAGTTTCCTCAGCTGTTCACCACTCTGGGAGATAGTCTTCAGTCATCATCAGTTAGAGTGATCTTTTCTGGAAGGAATGCTAGGAAATTTGAAAAATCGTGTGTATCAGAAAGAGAGCTTAGATCAGGAAAGGAAGATCATGAAGAAATCATGAAGAGCCAACAGCTCTGTAAAAGATAAGGAGTAGCAACTTACAGTGCTTAAGTGAGAGCGTGTGGAATATGACCAAGTTGCTTGGATGGTGAATAGAAAACAGATGAATGTTAAACTATTTTGTTGAAATTGCTAGTCTTACTGAAATGTTGCTAGACAAACTTTGTCTGAAAAGAAGTGAGAAAAATTTGGGATTCTTCTTTTGAAATGGAAACTGTCTCTGTCCTTTCTATGAGTTACAGACCAAAAGATAGTATCTTTTTTTCTGCGTTGGAGAACAGTGAATAAGAGAAAGGATTAATGAAACAGGTCCTATCTTTATCACAGGAGCAGACTTTGAAAAATCAGCTGTTCACAAGTTCTTAATGGTTGCAGTCTTAAAACTATAAACAGATTTTTTTTCTCATTTACTGTACAATAATTATTTTAAGGGCTACATCTGTAGTGTCACAGAAGTTCAGTAGGAAATTTCTTTAGTATTTGCTAACAGCAAAATTGTTACTAATTCTAGTTACTATTTAATTGAAGCTATTAAATTAATTTGAAGAAGTAACATAAACCATTGCACTTTTTTTAATCTTGGTGACTTATGGTATAACAGTATCTTCCAAAAATTATGTAGATTTTTAACTGAGATATTTAGAGTATCTTTAGATATAGATGGCTCAATGACATAAAATTTTATGCATTCGTGTTATTGTTACCTCTTCTAAACACTTTTAATGTTTTAATACAGCAGACTAGATGAAATGCCTGTGTAGTGTTCTCTTCTGTATTCAATGTCTGTGAAATATGTGCTAGTCTTTGGGGAAGGAAATCCATCACAGGTTATTTATGAGAAGTAATACTCTCAACACTGATCTATTACATGATTTTGCAAGTGCGTAGTTTTTTTTCTGGTTGTGTAACTTTAAAGATACTAGTAGCACTTGCAGCAAGTTAATGTCAGCATTTTTACTAGAAACCTTTACTTTTTGTCTGCAAAAATTGTAAAATACTGAAACTGCATATTCAGCATTCTTGCTCGCAAACAAGCGACTCTTAACAAAATCAGCGTGAGTATTTGTACTGTTGTGATAGAAATGGCAATGGTTTTTTATAAGCCTGTGAACCACAACTTGACAGCTATGTGAACAGCCTTTCAGGCTCTGTAATGCTGTGTTGTTACTTTGTGCACGTGGGCCTCCTCAGATACCCGGCGTGGCTCGATTGCACAGCTAAGAGAGGAGGTCTGCTGCACGGGTAGACTTGGAGCAGTGGCGGGCGTGGGTTGGCGGGGCAGCCCTGCTCGGCAGGGAGGACTTTTGGTAGCTTCGAGTCTGTAAGTGGTACCATCTGAGGCAGGGCTTGGAACAGTTGCAAGCTTATGCACAGTATATTTGACTGTCAGCTTGTGTTGAGAACTTCTTTGTAATGACCGTTGTCTGTTTTTTTGGTGGGGTTTTTTTGTTGTTGTTGTTGTTTTCTGGGTTTTTTTTACAAATAGTTTGAGTACAATAGTCACAGGAATTTATCTGACCTGGGGATGTGTACAGCTGAGCTAGCTGTCTAAACCGTGTTTGCTCACAGTAAAGAGGGCATGATTCACTATAAGGAATACTGTTTGTTATTAGTTCCCTAGAAGTGCCTATTTCTCTCATCTGAGCATAAAGGTGATGCTAGAGTGGTAGAAAAGCCCATACTGAAGGTAAAGGCAGTTAGGTGAGATTAGTCATACCTGAGATTACTGCTCTGTTAATTTTTTTAAAGTAAGAAAATGGCTGTAGATGGTGCTGTTGGGGATACACAAATACAGTGTGATAAATATCCTGAATTTGAGTTCATGAGACTCTGGTTTTTAATAACATATTAGTTGGTAAACTTTACATCTGCATACAAAAAATCAGTGGAATTTTTGAAATGCCTACTTAACCCTGATAATACTTACCTTTTAAAGTGAGAAGAGTGGGAGTGGTAGCTTAAAGCAGTTGTTGAAGAGCTGAAATGGCAGTTTTACAGCATGAATAGAAAAGTCACGAGTGGTAGTGTGTTCAGCTGCATTTTTGTTGTAGATTTTCTGTGTGCTTCAGATACTGATAGAAACAACTTATTTGTACAGCTCAAGACTGTACATGCATCAGAATTAATTTATATGCCGGAAAAAAAGAGGATTTTGACATTGCTGAAACACACAGGCAAAAACATTCACAAAACCCAACTTTAATTAAACCACAGTTTTGACAGATTTACAAAAGGTGCTGGTCTCAATAATTTTCTAAAAAAACTTAATACAGAATTTTGTAATGTCTTATAGCACCCAAAAGTCTCTTTACAGATTAGGAAGCTTAAGATCCTCAAAGTATTTAGTGATTTAATAGGGTCAGAAGAAATTACAGTCCTTAAGAATTTTCAGTGCTCTCTGAAATTTTATTTTATGCTATGAAACAATTTTTTGTGGGACCTGTTAATTTTGTCAGTGTTTGGTATTGAATCACATTCAATTCAGTTAAAAATTCATCAATTAAAATTTTTTGACATCTAACCTCTTGTTATTCAGTTGCATCTACTTCCTCACCTCTTCTACTGATATGTTTTTCTTGCCGATGCTATGTTGGTATCTGCTGCTTTCAGTGGTATTTATGAGAGGAATCTTGAGTAACAAGAACAGCAAATTTCAGATTGCTCTAGAGTGACATTACTTAAATAGTAAATCAGCATTTTTTTCTGTCATAATTATTTTGGAGATGTGTTTCATTTGATTTGTTGCAGATTATGTTACAAGAAATGTTACTACTTAGCATAATTGATGCTATGGCTAGTGGTAGGTTATGACACCAATGAAGTGAGGCATTTCTTTATATACACTTCACAGTATAGATTGCAGCCTGTCTGCCTGTGTGCTAGAGTCACGATCAAGTGTTCAGTTCTTGGCTTAATCTTTTGGCTGCAGAGTCTATTTCTCTTGCTTCCCAGCATCAAGTTCAGAATAGTTAATCACAGCTTCAACAGATGAAGTGCTCTTCCAGCTGTTGCTCATGTGTTTTGTAGACTGGTGGTCCAGGCAGCTCTTAGACTACTGGCATAATTCTTCCTAACAAGTAGATGGTAATCCTGGTTTCCCACCAAAAGTCTTTGCTAAAATCCATAGAGCTGTCTACTTAAAGTGCAAATAGCATCTATTTTAGCAATCAGGTGTAGAGTTTGGGGTTAAAAAAAAGCCTTCTTTCACAACTTGAAGTCACATTTCTTTCTTGTCTCTTCTTTTTTTTTTTTTCCTTAAAATACTCCTTTTAACAAAACTGACATTCAGAAGAACTTTCTTCCCTGTGGTCTTAATCTGACATTGGCTTTCATAACGGAACCACCCTTTGAGCCTTCCAGTCTTGATTGGTTGTAATTCTTCACTTTTCAAGGGCCTTTCCTGTAGTTATTTGGTGGGCTCACAGAGTTAGTGTACCAGATCTTTCCTTACTCTTCAGGAGACAAAATTTCCTACTTCTCCCAACTGTTCTTTTTTTGGTGTCCCAGGATTCAGATGAAAAGTTAATTTGCCCTTCAGTTAATCAGGGTTGTGCTCTGCTTCCGTTCTCATCAATATCTGGCACATTTTAGCTGATTAGGAAATTGTTAAAACAGATTAACCTTAACTGTAGATTAAGGACCTAAAATGTTTGTTCTGGTCTTGGAGGGGGAGCCTTACAAGTTTAAAAGAACAACCTGTCCCTTCAGTTAGTGGACAGCTGCTTCTTGTACAAACTTTGAGATTGACAAAGCCTTAATTAAATTGTTTAAATTCTCAGGTGTGGATCTGATCCAACACTCACTGAAGTTGATTGATGTCAGCAAGCTTTAGACAGACCCACGTCTAACACAAAAGAGGTATTCGAGTACTGTCTCCACTGTCTCACAATTATACAGCTCAGCAGCTTCTTGCTGTCTCCAGCTGGAAAACAATGCTTGTGTTTTGCACCAAATGGCACCTGGAATACATGTTCTCTAGCATGCTTCGTTCAAGTGTATGGAGCTGCGTCTTTATTGGTGTTATCTCCATGTTATTATAAAATTCTAGAGCAGCAGGATATTGAGTGGTTTTAAAACAACTTTTTAATGTTGCTTTTACTTTTTGTTTTGAAATTATATTAGAAGTTGTCATTTATTAAGTGAAAAGACTTAATAAATGAAAATCAGTCAAAATGAAAGGCCTCCATTAAAGTCAACATCTGTCTGTTTTTTGAGAGTTCTTCTTACACTTGTTACCTAATTTGAAAAGGAGAATTAGATAAAAATGTAGTATTTTCTGAAATATCTGATATCTGATATTATCTGAGATATCTTCAGATAGTAGGAAAAATTTGTTTATTTGTTTATTATGACAACTTGCATCTTTGAATTTGCTGACTTGGGATGACTTTTGGTTTGTTTGGGTGTTTTTTTTCCCTATCTCTAATTTCACTTATCCATGACAGCAAAATTTTGGGGAATGTTATGTTCTGTAGAGACATAATAATCATAAGTAGCTGTACCATGGGTTGTGCTTCACCTTAGGATGCCGAACTTGGTATCTTCTCAGGGTGGGATTGAGGGGCAACTTCAGGAAATCAGATTTCTCCATTATATGTCACTTTGATCACCCAAAAAGCAATACTGACTCTCTAAATTTATGTTAATGGCTGTGCTGTCATGCTCATACAGAAATATATCTCTGATTGAATTAACATTTTTGAGAAGGAGTCTGATTTATAAATGTTCTTTGTTAATGATTAACTGAATTAAAATATATCTGTGGCTTAGTAAGGCTTACTGTTCTGTAGTTTCTGCTACTTTTACTTATTTCCCTCTATTAAAAAATGATAAAGATATGGTCTAGGAGCAGCTTTAGCAACTGTGATCCCTTTTTTGTACACTTTTCAGATTGAAAGTGTAAACTGGAGATGAATATGGCCTAAAAATAGTGTAGATACCTGTGGTAAGTGTTCAGTCCTGTAGAGCAGAACAGTACATCACTGCGCAGTCTGTTGAATCACTTGCTTATGGTTGATCGTGCTGCACCAAAGGATGCAGATTGTGCATCCTTCCCAATGCTTCATTTTTCAACAGCCCTTGGTAGTAGCATCCATGGGGGTTTGCAAGCAGGACACCTTACAGGGGGGTGTCACTTGTGTAAGCCAGACCGAGAGAAGCATGAAATAGCTATTGCTCTGAGTGTCTGTGTTGTCTGAGTGGACTACTCCAGAGCCAGCCTCTGTGCTGTCGCAGAGCTTGTGGCTGCAAGCCCATAACGGGTTTTAAAATCTTTTGAATCTGTGAAATGGGCTGTCCCTAGGCAGAAAGCTGTCCTTACCTCTTACCCCTTCCCATCTCTCTCAAGATGCCTTTTCACCACTTAAAACAGTCCAACCAAGGTACCGCAGAAACGACATATGTAGAATTGAACTCCTGGGTTAATCTTGTTGGCGAAGGTGATTTCAGTCTTTGACCCCTTGTAATAGGCAGGTCTGCTCCTTTCCATGATTTCATGCCTTGAGTTGAAGAAGACCATCTTAAAGAGTGAGACTTCCAGCTTCCTATCTGCAGGTGAGACTGCTTGTGAAAAGCAGGCGTGACGTGTTCTGCAATGGTGTGCGTGCAACGTAAGGTCTCTTGGCAAACCAAAGAGCCCAGTACCAGTGGCACATGGCGTACCAGTCCCAGCTCTGCACTTGGAAAGCAGATTGGTGTCCGCTCGCTGGATCCTACTTTCCATGGCTGAGGAGGACGTGGGGAGGACAGACAGAAGAGGAAATGTTTGCTTGTTTTGCAAGGTGTTTGTGGCAGTCCGCCTCCAGAGATGTGTAGCGCCAGGTACGATCGAGGCTGAGCCTTCAGGTTGCTTTGTGCCACTATAATAGAAGTCCTAACGATGCCAACATTTTAAATGCAGAGAGAAATTGTAACATCTTTTATCTGAGCAGCATGAAAGGCTGCAAATCTGTAATAACGGATAAAAAAATACGCTGACATCTATAAAATCAAGTAGATTATGTGTGTTTTAATGCTTACTCTGCTGACTGCTTTTTGCTGTCACATAATTTTTGAACAGAAAATATAAAAGCAACTGAAGAGAAGTAATTCTGATATTTGCACACTGATTTTATGTATAAGTGGAATAGCAATAAGTTGTTAGAAGAACTGATCAATTTGCTAGAGTGGAAAAGTTATGAAATCATGCCTTCTGCAGTTTTGTGACAGGCAGCCCAGTCAAATTAAATTGTGTTTAGAACATGAGGTTAATACTTAGGAGACCTGGAATTGCGTTTGTAGTATAATGTATTATGGGTTTAATTTTCTAAGTAGCCATGCCTCCAAGTGACACTTAATAAGCAGCAGTTTAAAACAGCTTCTTCCCACCTCATGTTTCATGAAGAATATGCTGAGAGCAAAATCTGTTTTATTTTTCCAAACCAGAAAATGGCTTTGTGTTTTCACAGTTGGATGCCAAATTACAACAATTTTGTTTTAACTGATTGCAATTAAAGCTACAGGTTAGAATCTCAGCAGCAGTTTATAAATTCATATTTCAATTTACAATACATATAGAATGACTTAAAGAATCACTCAAAAAATTATTACTGTTTTTGTTCAGTTTGTTTATTCCCCAGATATATAATCCTGACATGTTGTAAAACCCCATAAAAGTCTCGCAGAGTTGTCACTATCAGACCAATTTCAGATTTTTTCTGTGGAAATTGGTTAATTTTTATACTAACTGTGCATTCGCAGGAGATTATTTTGAAGCTGGATTAAATAGCATGTTTTGTGGTTATTTCAGAGGCGGCTACTCCTGTAGTATATATCCCTAGAGTGGAAATACAAATCAGCCGAAGGAGCACGTGTGCTGTAATCCAATAGCAAAGGGTTGGGTAAAACTTGACGTGCCTCAGTGGACCTGGGCCTCTGACATTGCTTCCTGCGTTGTTCTGTCTTAAACCTAAATGTGTTGGCCTGTTTTGGGAAAGTCAACAAAATTACTTATATCTCTCTTAATTTGTTGTGAAACAAGTAATTCATTAATCTGAAAGGAGCTGAGCACAGAATGTTGTGTGAGTTGCTCGATGAAGACAGCAGAAACCTTTGGGCAAAACTGCATTTGTTTGTCAAGATTTCTTTTGTTCACAAAGCATGTGGGCATTATCAAGTTAATTATTTTATGTTTATGTTGAGGTAGACATTATGTTTTAAAACCAGCCTGGTTTAGAGTTCATTTTGATCTTTAAGGATGTTACAGGACAGGTCCAACCCGCTTCATCATCTCTAGGTAAAACCAACATTCAATAACCAATAAAGATATCTAAGTGCACTGTAGACATCTGAGGAAAACATCGGACGAGAAAACTGCTGTCCAACATCTCTCTAATAACTTGGGCACCTGGGTTAGATATGAATAGACTTCCAAAAAAGTAAACAAATATCCCTATAATATCCCTAAGGCAGACTTATCTTTGAATTTCAGCTGTATTTTAGAAATACTCTTGCTGTAAATAAGAATTGGTTGTATGTCTTGGTTCACCTAAATTTCTTATTGTAAAATACTTAGGACTTGGGGTTTGAGGTTTTTTAAATTTTCCTTATATAGCTTAGTAATAGTTCAACTCCATATGTTGTTTGGGTAACTAAAACCCCTGTAGGTAGGAGGAACTGTGAGCATAGGAGGCAAGCTGTGAAGGAGGAAGATCTTGAGTCTTAACCATTGAGCTACACTTACACAAGCCTATAGGGCTGTATAAAGAGCTGTTTTCCTAACTGGAAACTTTCCCAGATGACATGCACAGGATCTGAAGTGTGTGCAGTCAAAAGCAGACAAACTGAAGACACAGGTGACTACATTATGTAGATGTACTGAGCTGTAGCGAACTCTTCATTGATAGCAATTAAAAAGTTATTTTCTTAATTGTAACAAAGAGATTTCCTGTTAAGGAGATTCGCCCCCTTCCTAACTCTATTAAAACATTACTTTCTCGCACAAGACCACTTTTATATTTATTCTGTTATTTCTCCTCCATGTTTGTGGTGCACCGTGGGTGTCACCATTCTACTACTACTGCTGAGCTTTTAATTTTGGGGATATTCTGCATGTTAGCTTGGGACTACTTTATGGATGGTTTGTTTTGAGTTGGTTTTATCGTGCCCTTCATACAGAAACTCTAATAATATAGAAAATGCAGTAATTGTTTTACATTAATGAAATGCAAGTATTTGCCTTTATGCCAGAATAGTTTGTCATCATTTATTGAGTATGCAACCTCAGTGTTTAACCTAGCAGAGTTTAAAACTAGATATTTCATGAAAACCCTGCATACATATCAGTAATCAAGTGTTAGATCATTTTACTGTACTAATAGAATAATGATACTTCTTTTATAGAATGTATTATTATTTAATCACAAAATACTACAGAGTTGGTTAAAAAAAAATAAAAGGTATTAAAGCATTTTGCCCCAAGTGCTACTTGCATAATGATTTATTTTTTGGTGGCAGAACACGAGTATGAGTGCCCTTGTTCCTTGTTGAGATCTTTAGCCAAAAGACCTTCCTATCTGTAATATTCATAGATCGTTTGTGGCTTTCTGTTGATAATCTGCTTGTTACTGTAGATATAGAATGTATCATTTTCCTAGCAGTAAATCTTTCAAATTAAGGTATTTGGCTTACATAAAGTCTTTCTCCCTGCTTTACATGAAAACTGACTGGTGCTTAAGAGAATTAATTTAGAAGCAGCATGGAAGATAATGCTGCAGTATGGTCAGTGGCTTGAGCAGGGAGGGAAGCAAGGACATACGGATTTCAAATAATTGGCTTTTAATGTTTTGTTTTGGGGGCCAAAACAAAGTTTTTCACTATGATTTTAAAAATGTATATGACGCCATTGAAAATGTAGAGTCAGTTGCTCTAGTGTGGATCTGGAATAACTCTTAAATTTCTGCGATTTATGCAGCTGCAACTGAGATCAGGACCCAAGCCACAACTATTGCGTTTCATCTTCTCTTCATGCATTTAAAGAGGGGGGAACTTGAAGGCTTGGAATCTCAAAAAATTGTAATGAGTTCACTAACCTGTTCCTTTTTTTTTTTTTTTCTTTAATTGTATTTGGAACTTCAGTAATAAGTGAATGTGAGATAGAAAAAGAAATTTTCCAGAGAAATTTTTTTTTTTTTTTCTTTAATTGTATTTGGAACTTCAACTTCAAGTGAATGTGAGATAGAAAAAGAAATTTTCCAGAGAAATCAAGTTCATATTTATAGTGTGATTATACATACACATAACAGGTGTGTAGGCATGTACATACATACCCTATATTTAACCCACTTTCTCTTTCCAGAAACCCTAAATATAAAATCTCTATCTAAATTTTGTTTTCAATTGGGTGCACAAAACATCTTCTTAATATTTTGATGAGTCCCATCTTCATCTGCTGGTTTGAATCTTTGATATTTTATTCTTCCTTCCATGATATCTTACGGGAATTTGTAGCTGAAAGAATAATGCAGAGACTGAATCCTAATAGATCAAAGATTTGACATCTTTATAAGCCTTTGCTAGTTATATGTAGGGTTCTGCAGAATTGCTTAAAGTTCTTCATAAATCAGAATGTCCAGTTGCTAGATTGGTTGCCCTGGCACAGCTGAATCGGATCCCTTCTCTTGTTTTAGACTGGTGGCAGGGAGGGGAAAAGTCACAACCTGGTCACAAATGTGGTTTTTCAACAACAGCAAAAGCAAGTTACAGAATACACATAAGTGCTGTTAGGTTTCCATCCCGTAAGTACCAAAATATGCCAAAATTTAAATTTTCAAGTCTTTGCAACACCTTTTTTTTTTTCCCCCCGGAATAGTAAGATTATAAAATTTTGTAACCACGGAAGGAAGAGTATGCTTAATAGCATGTGTATTTAAATCATTCAAAATCTAGGACTATTTCATGTATATCCATGAAATGTTGAACTTATTATTTGCAGTGTAACTTTATTTTAAAATCAGATATGTTTGCTCCAGCTCATACCAGATATAAATTTTGAAGTTATTCCTCCAGAAAGTTGATAGCTAGGACTTCAATATCTGAAAAAGATTACACATGCATGTGTTTTAAAACTGGATGTGTAAATCTTATAATTAAAAAATATTTTTCTTTAGGCAAAAATCAACTATCAAAGATCTAGTATTTGGCCTAAAATATTCAGTGTAATGCTAATAAGCTCTACTTGAATTTTCTTTTGGGTTTGTTTTTGTTTTTCCTGCTAGGAGTAATCAGTGCTTTAATATAATTTCACATTTATATAGCTTCTTTAGTGTGGAATTTTTTTTTTCTTAGCCAGCAAAACAAGTTATAAATGGAAATAATTTTATCTGCTTGTTTAGAAGCAACTATTATCATGGGTGAATGTAAACTCTGTTAAAGACGGCATATCCTTTGTAAAGAATGAAGATAAGAAATTACACATTCTGTGTTTGGTGAAAGACAAACCACAAGTTAAGGTGATGAACCATAATTCTGAGGAAAGCAATTATTCTGAAAACTTTTTCTTGTTATATTCAGGTTTTAATGCATAAACATATAGACATTTTTAAAAAATTATTTACCTAGGGTTAGAAAGCTATAGGACTGAAGATACCTGTTTAAATGTGTTCTTCATTAAAATTATGACGAGAAGTTAGGTAGAAAAGAAAATTGTATGAATGTTATCCTTACTATATTGCTCCTTTGACTACGACAGAGCCAAAAGGCTTCTTGTTAAGATACACTTCATTGCTCTCCAGTGGCTGTATCCAGAAGACAAGAGTGGGTTTGTTTCTTTGACAGATGAATAGAAGAAATAAGGAAGAGGTAGGAAAGCAGGTGTGTCAGCACAGAGCAAGTGTCCTTCAGAAGAGAAAACTGCTAAATCCATAGTTTTTTATCATTAGCTTAACCTGCAAAGTAATATCTGATGGAAAGTACAGAGTAAGGTGTTTTTTAGTAATTATTCCTAAGCATGTTTTTGTGTTATGGTAAGTGTCTACACATAAGCAGTTCTGGCTGTGGTAGAAAATGGGAAGAAGTCTGCCCTTGGTTTGCACTGACTACAGCAGTTAGCATGGGTGTATCCAGCTAGGTATGCCAAAACCAGCTGGAATACCTAGTATTTTACGAAATAGGTGCTTTTATCTTTAGGGGTTTTATTGGTTGCGAAAAGGTTTGATGTTTTTTCTCTTTAGTAGGTAATTATAGCAAGCTTAATGATCTTCAAAAAATAAACATGTGAATTAAAAGCTGAATTCATCAGCTATAAGACTGTGCAGCTTTCCCGCTGTCAAAGAGGCTTGTACAGGCTGAGGTTCATAAGAGGTGTAGGTGTGCATTCTGATATTTTTTTTTCTTGTTTGTTTGATAAATTTGTGTTTAAGATCAGATGATAGAGTATCTCATTAGGTGTTTTCAATGCTCAGAGAAATAGTATTTGAACTAGTTTCATTGTCCTGCTCTAATAGTGTGATTTATTGAAGCTCTCTTAGGATAGATAGTATGTTTTCTTCAAGATTTTGAATACATTGAGTATTTACTTTCCATTAAAACCCATAATGTTAAAAGATGCGGGTGTGAAGACTGAGTGGAGAAGGTGAAGTGCTGATATTGAGAGAGCTTTTCTGTCCCATCTCCCTCCCCTCTGCTGGTAGGGGACACCAAGATTAAATGATCCACACCAAATTACATGAACTTGGTCTATAACTTTGGAAGACGACATAAACAAATCCAGCATTCAAAAATATGTCTGGTCCATGGTGTAAACTACACTATATCTACTGGGACGCAGGGGAGAGCAGGTAGTGTGCAAAAGACACTTACAAACTAATACACTAACACTGTTAGTAGTTAAATACAGCTTATTTTATCTCCTGGTGCCACCACTTTCACTCTTAAGTGACATCACACTGATCATTTTGGAGACTCTGTCTTTTGCCACAGTTATGTGCTGTTGCTATGCGAAACATGGACCAATTCAAGATGTTGCAAAGCTTTTCTGTTGCACGTCTGCATAGTCTTCAACCCTCCAAGGCTGTGGTACCCATCAAATCAAACCACAGCTATGTTCTTCTATTAACCTCTTGGAGCTGCAAGCAGATAACTTCTATTATCTAGAGTCCCGCTAGTGCATAGATTATATAGCTTGGCCCTTAGAAAATTATCTCCCAAGCAAATACACAAAACTAAATAGCTGAAGCTCTTAATCGTAAAGCAGAAGAAAATCTGCATTGCTGTTTAAGCTGTGCTTTAATTTATCTGACACGTGTATGCTGAAGGCCAACAATCTGGAGTTCTTGTTCAATCTTCATCATTTACCCACCATAGCTTTTTTTTTTTTCTTCTGAACGTTCCTTCTGGATTGACTGTTATTATCACTTGTGTGCTTTCAAGTGGTGTTTAAAAAGTCCTTCTTTTCTTTCATGTGTCAAAAGAAAAAAAATTAGGAGAGTCACTGCATCTGTCTTGGTTAGCAGATTGCCACTTTGTGCTTTGGGTTCCCATAGTTTGTAAGGAAAAGTAACACAAAGTTATCTTAACACTTCAAATTCGAATGTAAATCTTTTCTTATTCAAAAACACTGTTGGGAAAAAGGGAAAAATTATCTTCGGAGATGGCTGAGGTAGAATAAGGCTGAGCAAATCAAACACACTTAATCTTTTGGGGGGGGATTCTGAGTTTTGTTTAGGTTTGCTTTGGTTTGAATGATTTGGAACGGGCTCCATCCCCATCTTTCTGTCAAAGCTTTGCAGAACTAAGGGGAGAGGGAAAGGCGCTTAAGACATTGACATGGAAATAAGCAGCTCTGAGTGCCTACCAAGGGCAGGACTAATGAATAAAGCATCACCATTTTTTCATTGCCCATTTTTAGCGCTCTGGTGAAGATTTAAATAGCAGTTCACAAGGATTAAGAGTTGATATTTTTCATCAGCAACTTTTCCCTAACAAAACCAGTCAGAAATGTACATACATCTAAAATGATATATTACCCAACTACAAGCTTTGTGCACTTTGTCTTCTATTTAGCTCATGCAACTTAATATTGTGTTTGCAGAGTTTTCCATGGAGAAGTAGTTCTTTGTGTGTGTTAGTACAAAATGAGTGTTTTCTGTCAACTCTTGCTGTTGCTCTAAATAAAGACAAAAAGGGAAACGACACTGAATGAAACACTAATGCTGTACACTGGCAATGCTTGGGCATACCAGGTGTAACGTGTCTGTCAGCCCACTCTCCTGAAACATCCCTTAAATCATGTTAATGTCTTATTAATACACTTTGTTATT
>NW_010518236.1:25741-66272 GCF_000687285.1 Phaethon lepturus | reverse complement strand
CACTGCTGCCATGTTGTGTTACAAGTACCTACACATGAAATCCACTCTGCTCTTCTCTGTCACCTCTGGGTCTTTTCAAGCACGAGTACTGTCTGTACGTGTTCTCTTCCTTTCTGCGGACACTTGCTTTGGGTTATTTTTACCCACAATACATTATGAAGCTTTTTTTTTTTTCCTGGGTAGCATCTAGTCAGGATTTCTGTCTCATTCAGAGTAGTCTAAATAGTTCAGCATTGTGATCACAGCACCCATACTTTCCTCTTTTTTTTTCTTTTTTTTTTTTTTTTAATTAATGGAGGCCACAACAATATCTTGACAGATCTTTTACTTTTTTTTTAAGAGAATGCTGAGTAATACCAGGTTTCATACTATTGAGAGGTGTCCCTAAATAATGTAATGCATTACCTTTTACTGGTCTCTAATGTTCTTTGCCACAAACAGATTAAAATTTATGATGTTGCAAGTTTGGGGTGCTTTACCTAAGTAGTTTTAGAAGAAAACTAAGCAGAAGTCCTTTATTTATCAAGGCCTAAATTTATTACAATCTCTAAAATAATTGGCAATGTGTTTCACATATGAGCTTTCAAATTCGAACGATTTTTAAAAGTGATGCTTTTTAACTCTGTTAAAAAATTAGTTAGCACAGGCTTTGTAGTCACAAGTCATCAATGTTGAGTGAGAATAAAAATTTTAATCCATTTTAACGTAAAGTGTGTGCTTTTTACAATTCCACACATTATCTTAGCCAAATGAATGAGCTTTCATTAGGAAAATGTAAAAAGTACAAGATTAAAGTTGATGAGCTAAATCAAGGTGTCCTGCTTGGTTGATTTAAATCCATGATTAAAATCAGTGATTTGATTTAAATCAATCCACTGTTCTTTCAGCCAGCCTGAAAGGAACCGTTCTTCATTTCCTGCCTAATTAGAATTGCTTCTGTAAGATTAGTTAGGATTGTGCCTTGATACAGCAAATCTGCTGCACCCTCTGAATTCCCTGAATGTGGCTTCTAGGCTGGAAGACCTTTTTTCCTGTTGTTTTCCTGCTTTTCAAATAATAGCTTTAATGAAGTGATACTTCTGCTAGAACAGCATGCCACTATCTTGTCCCTTAATTAGCTGGGGACAGAAAAACGGGTCTACAATCGTAGCTCTTGTCTGTTAAGGACCATTTCAGCTGGATGTATTCTTCAGGTACTGGGGAGGGGGTTGATGCTCCCTCGTATCTTCCTGCCGCCTGCCCCTTGCGCTGGCAGTGGCGTGCCTGCCTCCCCGAGCGCTGCGTTGGGGCGACCTGACAGCCGGTGCCAGGCTGCCCTTCTCCACAGAAACGACTGAAAATGGAGGTGCGGAGAAGTAACTAAGTAAATGAGGGGCAGTAGAGCTAGTAATGGCTATTTTTCCGTGTCTCTGTGTCCATCGGTGGGTACTCTGGAGACAAAGCCGGTGGAGGTTCCCATGGAAGCTTGTTTCCTCCTGGGTGCCTTGCAAACTTCTCTGCAGGGTGGATGCTCTGGTAGCCTGTCAATTTAAGCTTGTTTTGCAGCCTTTTTCTCAGCTGGCCACTATAGGGTTTTTGTCTTGGTTTCTTCCTCCTCCCCAGTTTCAGAACACTTCTGAAGTATCTCCTATTTCCCTGTAAAACTTTAATGGAAATTGTCAAGTTCTTAACCCCTTGGCTTCCTGTGGGGGGTACCCATAAGCAGCACAGTCACACAAACTTCGTTTTCCTTAGGGGGAAAGAAAAGCCTCTAAAACAGCTCTAAAGAAGGTGTATCGTACTAACTGTATTCCAGTTACTTTTATGAGTACAGAAGCATCCTGTGATGACAAACTACTTTGTTCTCTAAGCGTAACTGAATAGCAATTTCTGTTGTAGCTATTGTATCCATCCTGAGAAACGAAGAAGCGATTCCATCCTGGTGCAAAATCCAGGACAAAACCAGAATATTTTACTGCATTTCATTTGGGCCCATAAGCTAATTTCTTCAGAAAAGCCTCTAAATCAAAACTGAAGTTGATTTTCTTACTTTGTTTGATCTGTGAGACAAGTCCTAGGAAAGATGGTCTTCTGTAGCAGGACTTGGAGAACCCAACACAAAATTATCACCTTGCCAAACACTGCCTCTGCCGGTCACGAGAGCTTTGTGCTGCAGCACCCCTGTAGAAGAAAAGGGTTTTCAGTATGGCTTTTTTCCTCCTTTGATTTTTTTCTTACTTAGATTGCACAGCTGTTTAAGACAGAGACTACCACATACTCCAGATCTTTGAAGTGCCTGATATTGTGAGATATGGGGAGGCATAAAGGCACCTATGAAGTATTATTTTATTAATAATATGCAGAGATACTGTGTTTGAAAATAATACTACTGCTAGTTATAAAAGCTGAAGAATTTAGCTTTATGATGAAAATGAAAAATGTGTAAAAACTTGTTTGTACTTATAACAAGGAAACAATGTTTTGTTAGATAGAATATAATTTAAAATACGTTATGGGAATTTACATTTTATAGACAAGGAATTGCCAAATCAAATTAGTTTTGAATTCAAGAAACCTCTTGTTGAGGGATTCAAACAAGGCATATGGTACTCTCTTGGAAAACATCAAGGCAAGGCAAGTATTGTGTGGGCTTTTATCACATTTTAGTCATTTTGAGAAGAAAATGTGTGTTAATATTTTTATATGGGCAAAATGGCTCATATTGCAATTTAATGAGAAAGAAATGACGTGTACCTAAGATAAATCTAGGTAATGAAAACCTCCTCAGATGCATTCAGCTTGATTTAAAGTGCCTTGTTTTGATTGTAGACTACTCTAATATATTGAGGAATTTTTTTTTTTAAATAGCTATGATGGATATTAATTTTGTGTTGGACTCACTTCGGTACTGCAGCAGCCAATTTCAGAAACTTACATGGACTGTCTAGAGAGGAAAAATAATTCTTGGAGCAGGTCTTGGTGAACAGGAGGCAGGTTTAGGTGTGAAGCTACTTTTAGGGACTTGTTGGTATTTCGGCCTCATAGCAGAGGTGTGATGCTTACTAAACGGTTTCTCAGGGTAATGCCAAGGGTATAATGTGAATGGTGTTGCAGAAACCCTCTTACAACTCTGCAGCCTGGTGGTCTGTCACCTGATTCAAAGCTTCTTTGTGCCAGCCGTCCATGGCTTCTTTCCTACCCGTCCCGCCTCTGCCACAGTTGCATTCAGATCCATTGGTGAAAACAGTAATCCATAAGTCAGAAGTCTGGTATTTTTAGGCTCTTACTTATCCTTTTTGAAAAGAATACTTTTGAGCAGTATTTCTGAAGGTCCAGGTCCACAGGCCTCGTGTGCAGAAGCTGCGGATTCCCGTTCAAAGGTCCCAGTTGTGCTCTGGCAGGAAGGAATGACCAGGGACCAGCTGGTGAGCTGGGGGTGTGCTGAAGCCCTGCTCCAGGGAGACTATACCCAGCACCTGCACCGGGTCTCAAAACCCAGCCTCTTCATGTGACTGTGTTACTTAGGTCTGTGGATTTGGTTTAGGCTGTGAATATCTTACCTTTCAGGCTGAATTTGCATACCAAATGCATTTAAGAAAACAAAAAAAAAGCATGTTAAAAAAGTTAAAGCACATCAGCCTAAAAAGCTGATACCTAGCTGTGAGAAACTGAAGGCAGCCCCTGCTTTGCTGGAGGGTGGCCTGGGTTATTCTGGTTGGTTGGTGGGTTTTTTGTTGTGGGGATTTTGGGATGTGGGGTTTTTTTGCAAGACCCAATTTAGACCAGCGAAAAATTAGATGCACTATCCCAAATAGCATTGATGCACCCCCAGGGACTCACAACCCATACCACATGTGTCGTGAGCACACACATGTGCCGTGGCATTCCTCAGTTCTGTCAGACAAGCCCATACTGATGTTTCTGCAAGGACCCCGGTCTCTTAAAAAAAGGCAACTTCTAAAGAACAGAACCGTGCAAAGTCACTTTTATCTTCACTGTGCAACATTTGTTTCCCATTAATTTAGAGTGAAAAGGTTTGTTGTCAGTATCAGGGCATTAAAAACATACATCATTCCCTGAGCTGTTCAGACATGGTCAAAGCTCACATAAATAATTCTCAAGCCTTGGTGTTTTAGAGAGGGCACCATCTGGCTCCAAAAAGGAAAAAGGATTCCAGAACTAATAAGTAGTTTTCAGGATTTCTTCAGAATAATTAGGTATAGGAGAATTTTTTTTAAATGTGTGTGCACAGAAGCTGGAGACTATTAGGGATCATTCTGCTTCCTCATAAAAGGGAGAATAACAAGTTTTTCTTTTTGGGGGCCAGATGCTTTGCCCCTCTGAGCCATCCTAGCACCCTCCTGACACTAAGTTGGCTTGAAGTAGCTGTGAGCTTGTTTTGTCCTTTCAGAAGTGTTTTCTGCCAGGTACCCTGCACGGTCACATTCCTCTTGACACAGAGTACTGGTGAGGAAGGGTTGTAGGTAGTGGGTGTTCCAGGAGTCCCTTCAGGCACGCTGGCTTTGAGAGCCACTGCACAGCAGGATGACTTGGGACTGACTGAAAAAGCTGAAGCAGTCCCTCGGTGGGCCCTGTGTGAATGCTGTTGCTCTGCAGAAAACACAAGATGCCTCTTAGGAAAGAAGTAAGGTACCTCTCATTTACTTTGCAGTACTGCAGTATAAAGATGCGCATGAAGACTCTGTCCTTCAGTAGGTCATCTGCGTCAGCCTGGCACTGCAGTAGCTTGTGTGCTTGGCCAACGTATGAGCTATGTAGCAAACACCTTGGCTTCAACGGTTTTTGCAAAATGGTGGTGCTCTGAGGACATGGTTAGTGTTGAAAAATGGATAGTTAGCAGCGTACAGGTAACAGCTCCTGCCGCAAACCAAAGTAACAACTCTGGAGACCTGTCTTCTGTGTCCCTGCTCGGGGAGAAGTGGCATACGGGTGGCAGCAGCGCCTAGCTAAGGAAATTGGTAATTATGGCCCAAACACGTAGGTCGAAACACATGTTGAACTGCACTTAAAAGTGCAGTTGGGCATTAATGCAGTTTGCAAGGGCATAATGCACTGCAGAAGCTGTCATGCTAACTAAAAAACGATTGCCTTCTCTGCAAAGAGTTTCTGACAGGTATTTAGAGCAAGCGGCCAACTTTCACACCAAGATACGTGTTCATAGCGAGTTTCAATGACAGCATAAGTGTGGCCACTCTGTGCTGGAAGCCATGCATCTGACTGAGGCGGACTACTCTGAAGGAATTGCTGTTTATTCAACCATTCATATTGAAATCTAAAATTACAAGCATCCGAGTCTGTGCAGCTGCTATCATTTCTGATACTGCTGTTCAGGACTATGTCAAAATGAGTGGCATGTAGCGAATGCATTCCCTAAACCCAGTGTAGCGTATTACCCATGTAGTCAAAGTTTCTTTGTTCCTGCAAACCATGTACAAGGTTTTATTTGTGGCAGAGGCATGTGCTGCATGCCTGGAGTTGGGGGGCTCATTGAGCAGGGGTTATGCTCTGGAGGTAACTGGCTCCACAGGGGTCCTGAAGTGTTCCTGAAGGTTGGCGTGGGCTGGGTCCCTGAGCAATCAGTTGATGATGCTTCTCTGTTATCTTATAAATAGGGTCCTGGACTTTCAGGAAGTTACCACAATATGTATAATAATAAGGAGGGAAGCCTAGTCAGCGTAACTGGTTTTTAGTAGTAATGCTGATGTTTTGTGCCCCAGTCCTCATGCTGTGGGACTGTTTGTTCTTGAAGATAAATATGTGCATAAATATTTGAAAGATTGAACTTTTGTATTGCTTCTGTTTGCATACACTTATAGTAACTCTTTGGTACGCTTTTTGGGGCTAAAGATAGGCCTTACAGCGTATGCTGCTGCTTTTATACTTTATAGCAACACTGTATTTGCAGAAAGCAATGCCTACAGTTTAAAATTCTAGAAAGTAACTCATTAATTTAAAAAAATGAAAAGAAACCATACTTTGGATTTTCTAACCCTTCATGGTTTTCTCCAGAGGGCAGCTGAGACTTACAGCAATTTGTTCAATAACTGGACAGTACCTATATATTATAATATTATATTTGAAAATCATTTGTGAGCTGTGACCCCATCCACCAGATCGAGCTGCAGTTGAGTGGTCCTTTCTGGCATTGTTTTATATATGCAGTATTATTTTAAGCAGTGGGGTTTTTTTGTAAAAACAATAAAGAATTTGTGCAAAGAAGAAAAGTAATAGCACATCAGATGCTAGCTTATATATGCATGTACATATGTAAATACATATGCGGTGGAAATAGACCCCGATATTTGACAGCGTTTCGTGCTGTTGCACATGTCAGTAATATCCACAACTAGAAATGATGGGCACTGAAGTCACACCAGCCTTACGTATTTCCATATCCATGTGTCTATGTTTTACTATCAAATAAGAGTCTGTGTAATGTTAACTCTTTTTATATATAGTTTGCAGTTTGTGCTGCTGACACACCTGTTAATTTTCAGCATGCTGGTTAAGAAAGGCAGGCAAAGACAAAACTTTCAGAAATGAAGGTGATGCTGATTTCTCCAGTTGGTGAAAGCGCACATCTGCTTCAGCTCATCCTCCTACAGCAGGAGACGGTTGCCAGTACCAAGGCTGGCTACAGGCATCTGTGAAATTTAAAAAGCCGTGTCTCTGAGGAGCCCATTAAATCTAAAGAAGGCCTCAGCGGAGCTGGCAGTCACTTATTTTAGCATAAATCATAAGGATTTATAGCATTATACTTTCAATGAGCTTTTCCCCCTCACACCTATGTTATTGTGCTATCAGTGTAGGTCTTGTCTCCAGGTAACAAAGACCTGTTGATGATTCAGGGAGGCTGTGTTCATCTCATCTGCGTTGTTTTGTCCGCTCCCTTATCAGTAGGGAACGCAGCTGGAAAACAGATGGAGCAGCCAAAAGCCTATCATCAGCTAGGGGGGTGTCCACCCAACCACAGCCACCTGATGGCACGTAGAACTGATGCTTTCTACTGCCCTAATTCGGAAGGGCAGAACATTTTCTGTTGAAAGCCCATACAGCTTTTTCCATCCGCCCAGTGTTAGGGAAGGATAGATCTGCCCTTCATCTGTGCCCTTTAAAGTTGTAACTTTCTGTAAGGCTTTTTTTTTTTTTTTTTTAGGTGATCAGTGCATGATTTTCCCCATAAGTAAATGAAGCTCATTCACTGAAAGTAATATTCTGTACACATTATAGTCACAGGTTATGATTTGCTCTGTTGGTGAAATCTAGCTGGTTTCTTTGAGAATAAACACTGCTGAAAACAGCAGTCTGCTAAGTGTGACTGCGGTATGGACGTGTGGCAGGACACTGTTAATTAGCTGTGGACCCCACAGCCTTGATGAAGGGCAGGTGGGAAGAACATGTTTCTGTAATACACAGTATTGGATGCACAACTTTCAGGTGCCTGTCTCAGCAGAGTGTCAGTGGAAGCTGCATCGTGCACTTCTGCAAGTTGCCTATCAAACTTGCATTCACCAAATATTTTATTTCTTAGTTATTGGGGTGTACAGGATTATCAAAGGAATACGGTTGGAGCTTCTGCAAATGTTTCAGAGCACTGATAACGAAAGAGAAGCAAAAATGATGCCTTCTCCCCACAGTCTTCTCTGCTTGCTGGAAACCTCGTTTGCTGCAGAGGGGAGTGCTGATAGCAGATAGCAAGGCTGCGGCAGAAGGTGGGGAGCTGAACCTTAGGGCAGTTTTGCATGAGGAAGCAAATGCCCAGGTGAATGTGCAGGTAACGGAGAGAGTGAGGTTTGCAGATCTGGAACCTACTCAGTAGTAGAGATCTGGCCTTTTTCTTTGTTTTAGGATTACTTGACAGAGCAAATCACGATTTGAAGTAGAGGAACAACAAGCACGGTTAAAAAAATTATATTCTTGAAAACTGTCAGGCACTAATTTTCAACTTGGAAGGATCCTAGACAGGCAGAAGGGAAGTGCATCTTCCTATAAGGAAGGCTGTGGGAAGAGTGCAGACAAGTGACAAGAGGAGAGTGGTTAGAACAATATCTGTCTGCTCTTGAAATTCCTTTGCATAGGAGGACTGCTGTGGCGTTGATTTAACTACATTAATTTTTTTTTTTGGTGTTACCTTCTTTTTGCTAATTCTTATTTTTTTTCCATTGCACTTATTTACTTTTTACTAGAGTGATCACTGATTTTCTTTTTTTTTTTTCTTTTCTTTTCTCTTCCCCCTTCATACTTTGCAAAATGATCCTCTGATTTGCTTTCTGGTACTTGATTTTTCTCTTGAGACTCCTTCATGCTTAAAGAAATGTAAGAAATGTATATATGTTTTGGAAAGCACATATTTTGTAAAATATAAAATTGTTACTAAATTTTCACTTATCAAGAAATTCAGGGGGCTTTTTATATTTGCCTTTATAGTGTGGAGGTATGGATAATTTCTATCTGTTACTGCACTGGCAAGCCTTAGGTATGTTAACTATGCAATTTTCACTAAGTGGAAGTAGAAAAAGCACAGAAAGCAAGTGAGGAAAACCAAGTAGCATTAATGCTGCTGTTGGCTCTGCCAATGTGGCCGTGAAGCCCTCCAATGTATTTGGTTGGGAGTCAGTGGATTCAGGATCAGGCTTTCCTATGATGCTGTAGCCTCCGTGTGCGTCCTTGCATCTGGCTGATGCCAGGAAGAAGAAAATGCTGCTTATTAGCTGCTTCTCCAAAGCCAAGGGCTTGCTTGAACTAATTTTCCTTTCTTTTGATGCAAGAGTTTGACCATAGATCAATAAGGCATACATTTCTTAGATGGTGTCGAACTCCTACAACTGTATATGGAAGGTCCGTCTGCTCCTCATCCTCTTCCCTGCTTATGGATCCTCACAGACCAAAATCTAATGGTCTGTACTTAAAAGGGATACTTGTATATAGGCAAGCTAGCGTATACTTTACTAGTGTATGTGGACCATAAGGTGTGTGAAAGAAAACTTTTTTTCCCCTGTGTTTTCCATAGTTGGAGAGAAGCACCCTGGGTCAGGGACTGAGGTCCACTACTGTTAAATGGTGATCACAGTGAAGTCTTAACACAGTGTTGTGGTTCCACCTTCCTAGAAACAGCAGCTGACCAAGTGGGATGCAGTGACCACCTCCATGTCTTCTTGAGGTTGCTTCTTCTCATTGGTTTATTCCTGTGCAGGCTGATGGAAAGAGGTTAATGGCTGTGGTAGGAAGGGAGCCCAGGTGTCTCACCCTATGAAAAACAGTCTGTTCTCTTCCAGGTACCCCTGGAAGGACCCAGCAGGTTTGAGCTCCCTTGGCTCACTCTGCTCCGGTGCCACCACAATAGCAGCCCCATTTCCCGGACGTCTCGCTGCAGTGAAGCAGCAGTACGCACAAGGGGAAGGATACAAGTGGCAAAAGTTCAGCCTCCTTTTTCAGAAGGTCTTCTGCACGGCCAGCTTGACACTGACTTAAAATCTAAGATGACAGGGCAATATACTCTTACTTAGAGTACCAAAAAAAAATCTGTCATAGTTCTGATATGAAAAATACACGCTGTTTAGCCTTTTATTCAGCATTTATGTGTTTTTTTTCTGCACTATTAGCCTGTGAGGTATATTGATCCACGCTGTCAAGATGAAGTTATGAAAAAGCAAGAGGGCCAGCTTTTTTTTAGAATGCTGTGTATTGTCCTTTTTTAAAAAAGAATAAAGGGATTCATAGCAAAATATAATGGAGGATTTTAGATAATTAGTTTTGAGCTACAGGTTTTATTTGATTTAATAGGAAGTTTTAAGTCCCTTTAAGCTATTGTATACACAGCAGCATTGCTGACTAGCATAATGAGAAGATAAAAACCATTTGGAATAGTTTTAACAAATGGAAAAGTGCTTGCAAGGGCAACTGAGAAGCATAACAGAAGTATGCTGCAGGAGCAGCCAGAGGCTAACCTCAGAAAGAATGAGAAGTTTCACCAAGCTACAGAGGCTTCGTTGATCCTATTTTGCCTAATTAGGTGTACTCTCTAAAGTTGAAAGTCATTGCAGTAGTGACAGAGAAACTGTTTTCCCACATTTGCTGCTCATCTCTTGGCAGATAGCTTGTATTGTCAACCTTCGGTAAGCTACAACTCACCTCCCTGGCAGAGGAGCCAGACCATTTGTAAAAAATTACATCATATGTTGGTAACTATTTTAATGAATTATTTTCAATTTTCCAGTATGTTAAAAAAAAAAATTTGTCATAGTTCCTTTAGTCATTGTCTCTGCTAGCCTTATACTAATTCAAGCATTTATAAGTGGATAGATGTCTTTTCCCTAAGTCCTATTTGCTTGGAATTGCACTACATTTTTTCCTGCTTACAGCAACACCACTATATATGTAACTTTTAAAAACCTGTAAGATTTACTCAAAGGACTTGAAAATGTAAACCCATAAATCAACTTGCAAAACAAATCTGACTGGTTTCGGATTAGCACTAAGTCCAGAAATAGTTACATAATTTTGAGCCAAAAGCAAGTGTTTCTATAAAATACTGTGATTAGAAGGCCATTGAAAATCACAGGTGATGTTTTGGGGTGGTGGTTTGTGGAAAGAAGCTTAGGATTTTCCCTTTGAAAGGAAAATTTTGCTATAGCTTGTGTGGTACAAAGGCACCAGTGGCTTTTATGGGTTTTCCTTTCAGTTCTTTAGTAGATTTTGGAGCCTTCTGATTTAAAAGGGGATGGATTAAAAAGCAGAGATGCGCTTACTGCTGCCAAGCAAACCAGAGCTTTGCTGGTCCTGTTTCAGAGCTATTGGTCTTAGCAGTTTCCTTTGTCGTCTTGGAGCTGGTCACTGGAACAGAGGCTGAGGTGGGAAAGTAGGAATGTTGATGTGCCGACACAAGTTATTCATTTTGCGGTAGCTTTTTGCATCAGTTACTAAGCTTTGAACTGACTGTTTGGTCTGAGGCTTTGCAGAAGCTGATGCTAGGAACAGCTTTTTTAGCTTTGCTGACTTGGAAAGCAGTATCTATTTTACTTTAAGTGACAACGATAATGCATTTAATGATGGACATTCAAATTTGAAAGGAGTATGACTATGTACAAATTTCTTTTGCGTACCTATCAAAAATTCTAGATTCTTATTATGATTACTGTCATGATTATTACTTTATATATGATATTTAAAGTTCCTAAGCTGACAAAAGGTTATTAGTCATCATTATTTAGATGCAATCTAAATTGTATGTTCAGACTGAAAATGCTTTTATTCTGTATTATGTTCTCCAATGTGGTCCTTCAGCAGCAAGGATGATGAAAATGTTCAGAGAACTGCTCAGTGTGAACCTCCCTAGGGTAAAGCTGCCCTTGTTTCAGCATGGTTAAACCACGACAAAAGCTTACAGTAATGATCACCCCTGTCAGCTACGCACTGTGGCATCTACTACAAACCCATCTGCTCTTGGAAAGACGTAACTTTCTAAGAGCTCTGCCTTGCAGATTGAAATTTCCCTCAATCTTTTCAAAAGCTTGTGCTAAAATCATTCCAAATCAAGCTACAAGCAAAGCTTACAGGAAGGGAGCACACAGATGCAAAAGCTGTAATCTGGTGGGGGAAGCAGGGGAAATAGCCACTGAAATACCGAAATGGCTGGATGTTTTGAAATCGTAGAGCAGAAATAGCCCTCAGTGAAACAAACAGCGGTTGGGTAGTCTGGTTGTAAACAGGCACACAGCACCCAGAATTTTATTTGATCATGTTGTAGGACTTTGAAAACTGTGGTTAAAGTGCTCCGTGGGACTGTGGAACTAAACTCATGGAGGCCCCAGCCTTCAGCTCACACTTAAGGTCATGTAGAAAGCCAAGTTTCGTGCTTGTGTAGGAAAACTGTTCATCGCGTGCAGTGCATGACTGGCTGAACTGGAGAGCAAAATGCCAGTGAGATGCATGAGTTGGCCTCTCTCTTCTTGACCAGAGATGGAGGAGAGGCCTGAGGATTTCTTTATTGGTAAGGTGATAGAGCCCATGCAGCCTTGGTCAGATGGGACAGGTTATCTCAGCTACTTTCGAATTATAGCTGGTTTCTTTGTACTGATAAGGAAAAAATTTGATTTGTATGGCATTTGAAAGGCATAGGGGCATGTTAGTTGTTAGTGTTCGTAGGAGAGAAGATTTCTGAAGTGTTGATGTGTTTCCTTTAGTATTTTTTTCCTCATTTATAAGGAGAAGCTCCGGGTGTTTTAAACAAGTGTAATGCTTTGTGTAGAGTAACGATAGCTGAATTCTGATGGCATTTAATGCCTGCTCTCCAGTTCTGGTGTTTTCAGTATCTCTTTAGCTTTAAATACCCTGCCTATTCCTGATGTGTACTGCCTGATGCCTTGATGTTGCTGGGCGCTAAGCCCCATCTCCCTAATCTGCCTGAGTACTTGCCAAAATCGGTGTTAAGCACGTAAGTTCTCCTGTTTGTGCCAGTTCGGCTATTTGTGTCTTTGGAGTTAAGTAGGTGTTTCTTTGACCAGCTTGTCAAAAGAGAACTCAAGATCTTCCAGAGTCACAACCATGTTTTGAGTTAGGTCTTCCCAAGAAAAACCACAACCCTGAATGTGCATTTCCCATTCAGTTACTTCACATCTTCGAAGAGCTCAAGTTAGCAGTGGTGATTCCAAAGGGTAATTGCTGTCCATTGCATCAGTGCGTATAAGATGATAAAAGGATTTTTTTTTTTTCCTTTGGTGTTAAAATTGCCTGCGCTCTAATATTATTCAGGGTTTAAAACTCATTGAAGGAATGCTGTGATAAAGTACAAGAAACCCTTCAACAAGTTCTGTTATGTTGTTTTACAAGTGTACATTACATTAAACGCTGTTGGATACGTTTATCTGCAGTTAGTTTCCTCTTGGATAATATTGATGATTCTTTTGTAACTAATACTCCTTTTGAAGTCCTAGTCGCCCACATCTGAATTCGTTTCACTATTTAAACAGGTAGAGATAAGAAACCATATACTGTTTATATAACCTGTATCAGATAACATATCCACAAACACACACTCTTTTGTCTTTAATCATACTTGTATGATGAAGATAATAATTGCTTGAATTTTCTTGGAAGTGTTTGCCCTGCTGCCCTATTTTCATGCCCAGCATGTGAAACAGAGAATGATCGTAACCACCAGTCTGAAACGGGGGCTGTCATATGTGTGAATTTTGGTAACACGTGCCTTTTTTTTTTTTATTCTTGCTTTAACCATTTTTTTGACATCCTGAAGTGTTTCTTGCGTTTTCTGTGCTACCTCAGAAGATTAATGACCAAGGGCACGTCTGTGTGAGCTGTGCATAAGAGTGCCTGTTGTAGCTCTCGTGAAGAAGCTTGTTTTCAGGTAAAGTGAGCTGGATCGAAGGATGAGCTTGTTGAAAAAATGCCACCTGGGCCTCTGTTGCAGAGGTTTGCAGACTCAAGACTGAACAGTGTTTGGCTCCCAGGCTCTTGTGGCTTGGCAAAAAGGATTATTAAAGTCCCATTATATCCATACAGGACTTACCCCTTTTTTCAGCAGACTTTATCAGGCCCGGGTAGGGAAACGAAGTCCATGACATGTTTGCTGTATTTTTGTCTTCTCCGCTCCCATGATCAGTGTTGTGAATATCTTTAAAGTTTACTAAATGTCTCACTGAAAAAGTTACTTCTTGCCAGGGAAGGAACAGAGAGGGAGAAAAAATACTTAAAAGCTGAGTCCTGTCTGAAAAGTCCAACTTCCATGAAGCATGGAAGGTGGCCAGCCAGCTGGAAAGCAGCTTTGCAGAAAAGGTCCTGGTGGACGCCAAGTTGAACATGAGCCAGCAGTGTGCCCTTGCAGCAAAGAAGGCTAATGGTATTCTGGGCTGCATTAGGCAAAGTATTGTTAGCAGGTTGGGGGAGGCGATCCTTCCTCCCTGCTCCGTGCTGGTGAGGCCACATCTGGAGCAGAGTATCCATTTCTGGGCTTCTCAGTACAAGAGAGACATGGACATACTGGAGAGAGTCCAATGAAGGGCCATGAAGATGATGGACTAGAGCATCTCTCCGACAAGGAAAGGCTGAGAGACCTGGGGCTGTTCAGCCCAGAGAAGAGAAAGCTTGGGGGGATCTCATCAATGTGTACAAATAGCTGAAGGGAGGCTGCAAAGAGGACTGAGCCAGGTTCTTTTCAGTGGTGCCCAGTAATAGGACAAGATGCAAAGGGCACAGACTGAAATGCAGGAGGACTTAACTGTGAACATCAGGGAACAATTTTTTCTGTGAGGGTGACTGAGCACTGGCACAGGTTTCTCAGAGAGGTTGTGGAGCCTCCATGCTTGGAGATACTCAAAAGCCACCTGGACATGGTCCTGGACAGCTGGCTGTAGGTGGCCCTGCAGGGGATGAGATCATGATGATCTCCAGACGTCCCTTCCAACTTCAACCAACCTGTGATTCTGTGAAGTCTCTTAATTTTTTCTCTAAATAGTGCTTTTAATTACATGGAAAATATTTTTCAGTGTTAAAATCCACTTTAAGGCGTTATCAATATCAACAGTTGGGACAGTACCTGCTGTCAAGTCTTGCCTCATTCAAAGCTGGAGAGTTTTTTTTCTAATCCGTTTTGCATTGTACCAATACCCAGCTGTCATTCATATACTGCTTTGTCTTAAAAAAAGAAGAAAAGGTACCATTAATAAAAGCATGTCCAAAGAAGAGCAACAAAGCTGGTGAAGAGTCTAGAGCACAAAGTCTTACGAGGAGCGGCTGAGGGAACTGGGGTTGTTTCGTCTGGAGAAAAGGAGGCTGAGGGGAGACCTTATCGCTCTCTATAACTCCCTGAAAGGAGGTTGTAGCGAAGTAGGTGTTAGGGAAGTTGTGCCAGGGGAGGTTTAGATGGGATATTAGAAAAAATTTGTCAAGCACTAGAACAGGTTGCCCAGGGAAGTGATTGAGTCACCATCCCTAGAGGTATTTAAAAGACTTGTAGACAAGGCACTTAGGGACATGGCTTAGTGGTGGAGAGTTGGCAGTCTTAGGTTAATGGGAGGTTTAGATGGGATATTAGAAAAAATTTGTCAAGCACTAGAACAGGTTGCCCAGGGAAGTGATTGAGTCACCATCCCTAGAGGTATTTAAAAGACTTGTAGACAAGGCACTTAGGGACATGGCTTAGTGGTGGAGAGTTGGCAGTCTTAGGTTAATTGTTGGACTCAATGATCTTAAGGGTCTTTTCCAACCTAAATGATCTTATGATTCTGAAAGGTTACTTGCTAATCCTAAGAAAATGTAATTACTATTTTTGTGAAATATTGACATTTCCTGAATGACATCATTTAGGCTGGTACCAACCATTTAGGTTGGTACCTAGGTGGATGCTCAAGAGGAACTATGTTTATGCCTATATAGCTGAAATCCCTTTAGGAAGTGGAAGGCAGAAAGAAAAATCTGCCTGTTGCTACTTCAGAGCTGATAGCAAACAACTTAATAAAATACTTATTTCATGAGGCAAAGCTTTTTAATGTCCCACAACATATTAAGTACCTAGAGAGAAGATGGGAGGGCCAAAACCTCAAGTAAAGATTTGAAGTGCTAGTCCTAACTTAGATTTTCCAAAGTAGTTAACTACAGTTTCTGAAGTAGATACTAAATAGACATAATAGTTCTTGGGTTTGGACACTTCCATTCCAGAAGCTGCTAATTGACCTCCCGTGTTTGCTGCTGCTGATTGCTGCAAAGAGCTATAGCAGCCAATGTGTCCTGCTGTTCTCTGGTAATGAGACCTTGCTCCTTGGGTCCAGCAAATGTAATAGAACACATCATTGCTGAACCTGCTGGGGCAGAAGCATCAGCGGTGAAAAATTAGGTACAGAAGAAGAACACAAGACAGCTTTGTAGATCTAAAACTTCATTTAAATCAGTGGACTCCAGCGTATTGAGGGAGGTTCAGCTGCCCAGTTTTCCTTTGCTTTAGTAACTGGAAGTAAGCTGTGCTGTGGGCCAGCTGAGCAGGCCAGTGACGATGAGTTTCGGGCAGTACCTCTGCTAGTCACAGCTTTCAGATACAGGTTCATAGTCTCCCACAAATCTTGCATCTAAAGGGTGTTTGAACAGGCCTTGTTCTGTTTTACGTCATTTGTCACAAAAATGATACTCTTAAGCACTTAGAAAAGGTGTTTGTGGCAAGAAAAATATTCAGTATTTCAAATGGAAGGTAGAGGTAGAAAACATGGCTGCTTTCCACATGCTTCCTACAGCTTTTGTCATTTCCTTGGACAAACGTCAGCTTCCTGATTTTTAGATATTCACCTTCTATCTATTACTCATATGATCCTGTTGATTTAAAAATAATTATTAGTCTAAATTATGACCTGCACCATATACCCTTGGTGAGGATCTAAAATAACAGCAGCACCTCCTGTGCCTTTAAGCCTCCGATCAAGTCGTCAGAATTTTTTGTTTTGTCACCCAAATAATGTGAGTGCCATCTGGTTCTTCCTTCGTGAAACACAGGCAGAGAGAGGGGCAAAGAAGGATGCCAGTTAGCACTGCCATGGGGCCGTGGAAAGTACTGTAATTAAAAGCATCAACAGCAAATGCCATCTCAATTTAGCAATGTCCTGCTGGGATCTTTCTCTGTCACACCTCCTGATGCTGCTGCTTTCTTTCCGTGTCTGAACCGACGTGGAAAGGTTTAATCTGGCTCAGAGTTTCTTCAGCGCTGGATCAAAGCTGGGGAAATGAGTTAAAAACCTCAGCCTGTATGTAAAGACATGGAAGGAAAGCGAGCTGGATTAACCTGGTATATAGGTGTAACTCACAGGTAGTTCAAGTAGAGCTTCTCCCGGCGTATGTGGGACAAGATCCTGGCTCTGAATTATCCTGCCTCTGATCTAGTGGTGTTATTAACAGTGCTAGTTCAGTTTTAGAAGATGACGTCTGATAATCATGCAGGGGATCTGGCTGAGCTCTTAATTAGCTACAGAAAGGTGCATCAGAAATACAGCAAAGCAGGGCATGATGTCCCGTGACTTCTTGTAGTGTTATTCCCTACAGTTGCCTTTGCGCCCTCCTGCAGTTAATGAGGTACAAAGGCCTTGACATTGACCCTGTGTTGTGTTAGGGCATGGAACAATTTGTCATGTATTTGTAGATCCTCGTTTCATTTTCTTTTTCTTAGAATGAGCTGCAAACTATGTCAAGGGCTGTCAGAAAATGATGGTTGATGGTAAGCACTGTCGTTTCAGTAAGCAATCATTTTCTTATATTTTCTTCTTCATCCCACCATCTTACCAATATATCTAATAGCAACAGAGAGAGGAATTCCCAGATTTTTGAGGTGGTTTTTTGTTTGTTTGTTTCTTAAATGTATAGGTTTGCAAAGTTGTTTTGCGGAGTTTACTGCAGTTCCCGCAGTGAAAGTTTGCAGTTATTCAACTGATTTACACTTCTTAAATGTCCTAGGTTTGTTGCTACGGAAATGGGAGGAGAAAATTTTACACCAGGACCCCTTGTATGCTTCTAAGGACCATTTCTCTGTATTTAAAGTAAAACTGTGTCGTTCTGGTTCTGCGTTAACAAATTCCTAAAAAACTGTATGATTTTAGTTTAGGCACAACTTATGGCAAGACATGATTTGGGGGTGGCGGTGGGGTGTCCATCCTACAGAATGCCTTTCAAATGAAAGAATTCTTCTAAAATCAGAGGCCAGTCAGGCCAGTCTTTATCAGGCCATTCATCAGCTACCTGCTCCGAACGCTATAAATGTAAATCCTTTCCAGAAACAGTTTCATTCACACTGGTGAGGCTGTCTGTCAAATCTTTGGTAGTGTATACTTGTTACCTCAGCAACTTGCAGGGGTTAAATGGGTGCCTAGGAAAGAATTACAGATTTACAGAATTACAGATCCCACAGTGTCTTTTTGTTTTCCCCTAATGACAGGGAATATCTGCTAGCAGGAGGAGCAGTTTCTGTTATTCCATGTGATGCAAAATACCGTTACAGAATTTCAAATTGCTAAATGGCACTTGACTGGAATTTGAACGGGTACTACCCAGCTTACTAATTGAATATATATTTGCAAGTCTCTTGTAATTTTTACCCATGGGAGAGAGGAACCAAAAAGGACTGTTTCTAGCTCCAGCAGAAATGAAAATTGGGATTCAACTTGCAAAGCCGAAGTTGCGTTGTACCCCTCTTGGGAATCAGAATGCGAATGAGTGCAAAAGAGGGCTAAGCGAAAAATTTGTTCAAGCTTTGAATTTTACTTCCATTTATAGTTTAATTTTGTAAAACATCAGCCCTATTTCCATTAAATTGAAGTTAGCTGATTTCTTAAAAAAAAATTTTGTTTCATTTTTAGAGATTGCACTTACTCAGCACCATCTAGTGGACTGTTGTCGTTTAGAAAACAGCTGGTCTTCGTGATCCATACAGCACATTAGAGCATGCTGTCCTTATACTGTGAATGATGTACCTAAAGTACATTTGTGACTAATTATATAACAGAATCAGAAGAAGATTAGCAGTTGTTTAGTTGAAAAGGAGCGGTGTGAAGGAAAGAAAGTTTAAGAAATGCGCGGGTAGTGGTGCCTGTTATCTCTTGCGTTCCTTTAGTCCATGCAGCTCCAGCCTGCTTGCCTGCTTCTCTGCCTTACCACGTAATGCAGTCTAGGTTGTGGGCTTCTCTAAGGTAGGATTTTGGAATGCTATTTCTTTGTGCAGTTCCACGCAGCACAAATCACATCCTGATCATCACTGCCATACAAATGATAAATGTGAGCTGGTGCCAACAGTGAGCTCTGAAGTCCTCACCTGAGGAGAATGCTCTGGAGTATTTCTAATTTAAATTGTAGACAAGGAATTTGATGTTTGGCTCTTTGAAAATACATTATTTTGTTTAAAGACAAAAAAATCCCTTGAGAAAACCTCCCTATAGAGTGCACACATGCAGAAAGCAAGAGAATTGTCAGGTCATGCCAGTGGCTGCTTCGGGACTCGGGAAGAGATAAGGGGGCTGCGGTCTTTTTGGGGGTGCATGGGAACAGGTTTGCTTTCTCCAGCTCTAGCAAGAAGGGCTGGATCTCTGGAAAAATTAATGTCTCTGGAAGCCTGGGTGTTTCTACAGCAGCATCCTACTGCTCTCTCTTAAATAAGGTTTCTTTGGCAGCAGGCCTTTGATTTTGTAGCTCCAGTTGCAAATGAAGGGAGAACAAAGGGGGAGATTCCGAGTCTCTGGGCAGAAGACCCTGACAAAAGCCACAGACTGTGGGTAAGAGCAGGCAGCCAGTGCACTTGCTCAGTAACACCGGGCAAGCACCAGAGGCAAAACCTCCCTCCAGTGTAAGGAGCAGCGAGCATCACCGAGAGCAGGGGGGACTACGGAAAATAGGAGCAAAGCAAAGTTGCATTATAGCAAATGCACCAAATCGTAACATCTTCCCCTTTAAACTTCCTTGTGTTTTAAGATTTCATCACTTTAGGGTCTGTTGTTTTTGTTCAATTCACGTGTTTTGGACAATGAAAATAAGCGGGTCAGTTTTATTCTGTAAATTTGTATGCATTAGCACAACAAAATTGTGCTGAAGTTTCCAAAAAAGCTATTCTTAAATAATTCATAGAAGCATTTAACTTCATTTTCCCAAAATCTAAATGTACAGAATAGTTTGTTTTCCAGGTTTAAGGGAACCTAGCACTTAGAAAAGGAAGAGAGTGTTGTTCAAGTTTTTATGTAGTGCAGCAGTCAGAATATCACTTGTCTGCTGGCCTCCTCACAATACTGCATTGCAACATAACCTCTCCAGGCAGGAATGGCTGGTTCTTCAGATGAAAATAAAGGTTCAGGGATTTTGCTTTTCAAGTTTTAAGTTTGGGACGATAGCTGTGGCTACTGATTGTAGTGTACATGTTTATGCAGTTGAGTGGGTGCAGTTCCGTTTTGGAAATCCATTTGGCTCCTGCTGACTACAGCAGAAAACATGGGTCCAAAAAGGTCAAAATGTAAATGAATTTAGTGACAGGAATCCTGTTTTGTCAGAGGTTTGGAGGTAAGTCCTACGTGCTGGAAAATACCCGTTTACGGAGGATGTGTCTCTGCTTTTGTAATAGCTGTGAACCAAATGTTGACTAGCATATGGGAATTCAAGAAAATGCTTAAAATTGTTTCCTCTCTTTCTGTTTCTCCTCTAGCTCTGGGATTGTACACAGTAAATGCAGTATATGGAGATACTATCACTATGCCTTGTCGTCTAGAAGTACCAGATGGTCTTATGTTTGGAAAATGGAAATATGTAAGTATAGCTTACCTTTACATTCATTAGAGCTGGTACAAGATGATGTGTGTGTTTTGTGTTTGAGATTACAAGACTCCAATTGATGGGATTTCTGCCTCGGATGTGAAGACGTTCATTCCTGTGTTTGTAAGACTGCAAGATTCCAATCTGCATAATTTTGCTAAGCATAGATTAGAGGTTTGAGGAATTAATCTCATAGTTCAAGAGAAATAATTATTCGGGAGTTCTCTGCCAACCTGTATTAGAGATCTGGCATGTTACCCAGTGGTGTCTCACTCGCTTGACAGAGCCATCGTTGTACATTTGAATACTTTTGAAGCAGGCTGCCTGAAGCAGGGCATGCTTCATGCCTAGGAAAGCGCTGTCCCCAGGTCTGGTTGATCTGACAGTCACTCCATACTGTTTCATGCTTCAGTTTGTTTAGTGCACAGCAAAGAAGAGGGCAGAGCTGACCTTACTAGAGTTGCTGGTGGTTTCACTTTGCCATTTCTGGTGTGTGGAGAATGGAGGCAAAAACGCCAGCGCGCCGTGGGAACACTGCAGGATGCACCACTTCTACATGCGATCGGTATCCAGGGCCAAAAGGAGACTAAGCGTATCAAAGTCAAATGAAACCTGGAAACATACATGGAAGAAACTGTCAGGATACCAAACCCCTTTTGCTTCTCAGACTGACATTGAGACAACTGGTTTTCCCGCTACTGGAGAGTTCATTTAAATCTCCTCTCATGCTCAAACCAAAATGTTAACAGCAAGAACCGGTGATATTTAATCTGACAGTGACTTTAAAATTACGCAGTTCTCTCTCTCTTTTTAAATGGCATCCACCTGCCTATTTTACAGCAGACTGCTCTGCTATGGGGCATGTTTCATAATCCCCCCTGGTTCCTTCCCTTGGACCTGGAAGTCTGCAGCTTTTGCAGCTCTCATCCACTCAAGAGTTCCTGCTCCACAGACATGTTTTGGGAAATGAAGTCAGAAGTCTGTGGAGGACGTTTCCCTAAAAGGGACAGTGAAACTGTTTCATATAAGTGTTTGTAAGATGCAGGGCCTACATTTCGCAATGTGCATTTTAGTCTGCTGACTTTTCTTGGGAAGAATTCCATCTGTATGAAGATGCAAGGCTATTTTGAGAAAAAGAAATGCATTATTTCTTTCTGGTGCATTTGGATTGCTCATCTCTGACAAGTACCAAGCAGCAAGTGGAGATATTATAGCTTCTCCTAAATCGAAAAGGACACGAAACCTAATGTGCAGAAAATCCTGTTCGATTGCTATTGTATGAAATTTTTGACACAGCCCACGCAACCAAGTGAAAGTGATGCCCATTCTCCCTGGGCAGCTCCCAGCATGGCAACACTTGTTCTTAGCAGGGGGAGGGTTTGGTTTAGGTTTTTTTGGTTGGGTGATTATTTCATTGGAAGAAGGAGGAACTCCGTTTTCTGCTCTGCTGCCTTGAGAGTAGCAATTCAGGTTGCTGGTGAGAGCCCCAGGGCGCTGGGAGACTGGTACCGTGGCAGGAGCAGGCGTTGCAGGTGTTGCTCCCTTTGGCGTTTACCTGTACGTGCTCGTGCACTGGGTAGGCTTATGGAGTTAAGAGCGCGTTTGCACTTGACCTCCAACTTTGTGTGCTTCGAGTCAAGGCAAAGCTTTCTTTACAGTGTGACAGATATCTAGAGTAATCCAAGAGTTAAAAGTGGGAGAGGAAGAAAGACTATAAGGGAATTTAAACTTCACTTTGGCTGTTGCCTTCTGCTCCCTGCCTGGCTCCGACACCACTCATCTCATCTCACAGCATCGTCATGCTTTTGTGGGCTCTGCAGTCAAGCTGAGGTATTGTGCTGGGAACACTACTCACATCAGTGCTGCAAGGTGCAAGGGATAAAAGGGAACGAAAACCTCTTCCAGCCCCCGGCACAATACTGAACGTAAAGATGGAGTCAGCCTCTCACCTCACTTTATTTAAAGGCAGACAGTGTCTGTCCCTGCTCAGGGGGGGACAGAGGGGGATGATGAAATCCTGCAGAACTCAGCCCGTAACTTTTTCTCTCATAAAAATAAATTTTTGATATGATAGGTTTGTGCAAGGCTGTCAACTTTGTATTCCTTCTTAGGATGGCAACTGCATACTTACTAATATTAGGAGGATGTCTAGAAAATGATGTTTTTGCAGATTATCCTGAGGTGCATAAATAACAATATTTGATTGTATGTATATTCCCATTCCATAAGCTCTTGGGTCCTTTAAAAACAAAGGGGGGAAAAAAAAAGCTAAAACCTAATTTAGAATAAAATAGGCAGTTATGCCTGATTAAATCCTGCATTTGGAATGAAGTCTGAATATCCCAGACAAACAATATGAATATGTAAAACAATGATGGGAAAAAAAGGAAAGTGAAGCTTTTGAGCCTAGCTCACAAATGCTTCTATTTCAAATACTTTTTCATACAAACAGAGGCAGGTGGTGCCAGAACCACCAGCCTTCATCAGAAAAAGCCTTATGCTATGCTGAGATTGAGCCAAAGGATTGAAATTATTTCTACTGATGATATTCTTGGTGTGTACCATGGCAGTCTTAAACTAGCTCTCGTATTACACTGAATTCCTTGTTTGTACAGCAGAAATTAATCGGGGGGGGAAATCCGATGTACTTTTCAGATTTCTTTAAATTATGGGTTTGTACCAATTGCAGATCTTCAGGAACTTCTAAATGAGTGTTTATGCAAAACAGAGATGTTTATTTTTTTATTATAGGAAATGCCAAATGGATCTCCAGTATTTATTGCCTTCAGATCATCAACAAAAAAAAATGTGCAGTATGATGATGTACCAGACTACAAAGACAGGTTGAGTCTTTCAGAAAACTATACATTATCCATCAAGAATGCAAGAATCAGTGATGAAAAGAGATTTGTATGTATGCTAGTTACAGAAGATGATGTTTCTGAAGAGCCAACGATAGTCAAAGTCTTCAGTAAGTAAATCTAGTTGTTACTACCGTTAGCATTCATCTGCATCTGAATCGTAAATTGTGGAAACTTCTGTTTAAAGCCAAGAAAATAAGTTTGGCTGAGTAAGTTACTAAGACTAGCAAATTTCTGCAGCTTTCAAAAATGTAATCTACTGGTGGCATTTACGTAACAGGACTGCCTGCACTTGCAGTTTATTCATGATAAGTGCTGGCTCAAAGAGAATTTTAGGCTTTGATAATGACTCACTTATGTGATGTCATTTGGCCCTGGAAATGAAAAATATAAAATTAGCACTGATTATTTTCCATTTGTTCTCTGAGTGAATTCTTCTGCAGGAGGGAAGCATTAACTGTGTGAGGTCTGCAGGATTACATCAGTGGCGAGGTTTTAACCAGCTCTGAGTAGCTAGTATGCAACGGTATGAACTGTGAGACAGTGAGGGGCTGGAAAATTAGTTGCTAGCCCCATATACTTACTTTGTGGCATGCTGAGCTATCAGGAGGAAGACCAGTCTCCAGTTCTGTTTTAGTGCACAGCAAAATTTATTAGCGCTTGGTAGCGCTACAAACCGATTGCAAGGCTGATCCACAGCGCAAACCCCAGTGCTCTGAGCCCGCACAAGAGCATGGACAAACCTGGCCTCCTCCTGGTGCTGATTCAGAGCAGACATGTAATCCCTCAAACCCTGACTCAGCTTGTGGAGGAGGCTGTTACCCCTCTTCCAGGGGCGCAGGGCTGCTGAGGCCAAGGTTAGCGTTTGTAAATGCTGCCTTGTGACTGTGATGGATATCTTCCTCAGCTTCATGTTTTTATATGGCTTTTTTTGGCCTTTGTTGCTCTTCAGATGCAGATGTACGCTGTCAAATAAGTCTCTATTGTGGGAATGCATTGCTTGCAGGGATGGGCAGTTTCAAACAGATGACACTTCTGCTTGAAAAACATGAACTCTTGTTTTTGAAGGGCACTCTTACTCTTCTCTCAGGGAGAAGGTGCCAGGGAGTCATCAGTGGTGTCTAGGTAGCAGTTTGTCAGTGGCATAAATGAGTTTGAAGCTAGATTAGGAGCCAACAGTAATTCCTTTCCCTCGTTTCACTTTCAATTTGACTGCAAGAACAATCAAATTAATGACAACAGGGAGGAGCGTGCTCAGAGCACGCATAGCAAACACAGCGCTTCAAAGGAAATGATAAAGAATTACTATGTTTATTTATCGCACAGCAGTAAATATGTAGATGAGACAGTGGTATATGATGAAACAAAATGCTAACTGCTTGAATTACTGTGTACTGTACTAAATATTAACACAATGCTAACTCAGCCATGGAGCACAGCTTGTATGCTTTATTGTATGCATTAATACGAATGGAGAAAGCTTCTATTTACTAAGGAGGATAAGAATAGAGGATGCCATGCATGTAATATGGCTGACTTCGCACGGCAAGGAAAAAAACACCTTTGCAGTTTTTCAGTTTTGAGTTCACAACTTTATTTAGGGTTCTCTTAACATTTCTCTGCATTTAACTCCCTTGAGTCTGGTTTTGGAGGTTTCTTTTTTTGTGCTTGCTTGCTTGTTCTAATTCCAAACGAGTTAAGACTAGCCCGCAAGCTTCATTTATTTAACCGACATAGTTTCCAACACAGTGAATCACAGATACGGAGCTAGGCTGCAGCAGTGCGAACCCTCATAAACCAAAATCTTGCGTACCTGAAACTCGGCTGAAGTCATGACTGAAGCTGAGTTTCACTGGAGCTTGTCACGTCCTCAGCTGTGCTACCTGATTAACTCAGAACTAACGAGCTGGAATGGCTCATTGCAGAGGTACTACCTGCCAGTCTCACTCGCTGGACCATTCAAACAAGCTCTTACCAGCTTTCCAGGTGGATCCTGTCAGCATCTTTTTGCTGGAATTGAATGGCCAGTTTCCAAAGCGGAGCAGCCCCGCGGACACAAGCTGCTCTCCTGCTACACGGGTGCTTGGCTTTTGCCTTATTGCCCCTTATTCCAGGGCCTGTACAGAGTTGCAAAGTACTCTGGCAAGCTTTTAAGCTGAGAGATAAGCAGTGTGCTGAAGGTGCAAACCCACCAAAGTGGGCTCTGCTGCTGGCAAGTTTAAAATGTCGTCTTGCTTTAGATGCTGAGCTAGTAAATGCCAAATAAGTCTTTTATATAGTGGTGCACGTGCTGTGGGCATCTGGCAGCCGGCGTTTCCTTTCGGAGGCTGCTCTGGGAGGGCAGGTGGTGGGCTCCCAACGGAGCACCTGCTTGGTCACCAGAGCACCCAAAATGAGGGGCCACGGAGCAGGAGGTCCTTCCTTTCCCTCGGTATGAGCGTTGCAAGGGGGGTCCAAAGCACGGGGTGGGTCTTCTCAAACCAGTCCTGGGAGAAATGAGAAATGAAAGGAAGCAAAGCCGAGGTGGGAGAGGGTGTTGCGGTTTTGTGGTTTGATCAGCTGGTGGCTGTGACAGGCAGCCGACTGTGCCTGTTTATGGGACCTGAAAATCAGAACCAGAAGGCCTGTTAATGGTCTTGTAAAACCTCATTTGCTTGAATTGACACGAAAATGTTTTGTCTTTGACAGGTTCTTACAGAAAATAGGTTAACCTTTTTCCTTTAAAACTAACGAAAGAGAAATAAACATGCACATATCTTAAAAAAAAAAAAAAATAATCTTTATTAGCCCTTTGAAGAAACTGCGGTGGTGTATAGCTTTGACTGTTTCTTTTGTTTGTTTTTGGTTTTTGCCACAAGCAAAGTTGTTGGAAAACGTTAGATGAATAGCTTCTTTTATTGGCTTTCATTTCCCTTTTGAGCTGTTCTTGTTCCATCCTGGTGTAGCCTTCCAAGCAAAGAATATCTGTGCATTTGCATGCACACAAACACACGTGCACACGGAGCGGATGGATTATTGTGGAAACATGTAGGCTTGCTGTCTTTGCGACTGCAGGAGCAGTGCACCTGCACATTAGGAACTTCATCAGTGTGTAGAGATTCTGGCAAGGTGGTGTGAAGTTCACTTCGGGCTGGGATTACCGGCATACATACATTATTTCATAGGGAGCTTGATTTGGGAAAAAGTTTCTGTAAGCTGTCATAGTTAAGGACATTTCAGTCTGTAAAAGTATGTAATACGTATGCTTAGTTAAGCAGTATAGCTAGGGTGTAGAGGCTTTATTTGACTGTATAAACATTGATCTATTTTTTCCCCCTCATTTTTTTAAAATGTGGGGAAAACTGTCTCTTTTGGAGATAAAAGATTTGCATTCCAGGCTTCAGGCCAAACTATTTTAACAGACAAGCTATATAGTCTCTAGAAAGTAGTTTTTTATGATGGAAATGCTGATAGATCCTCCACTTTGGCAAGCTAAGAGGTCTATCTACCATAATAAAAGTAAGTAAGAAGACATACTGGCAGGGAAGAAAAAGGTTATTTTTTTAAGAGAGTCGTAACTAACTCAGAATCAGTTAAAGTAATTACACTTATCTCTATAATCTGAATTTCTTAAACGTAACAATCCCAGTTAGGAAAAATAAATGTTAGAAGAATGATTAGGTTGTATTTGTTCCTTTATAACGTGACAGCTCAGCTACAGTAATATCCACACTAAAGCTGCTTTTCTGTTGCTATAGTTTCTGTACCACTGGTTCTTCCTCCAGCATGTGTATCATATAAATCAGCTAGATCAGCTTCTCTCCTCCCAAGTGCTGAACTAGTCTGCCTGGCTAAAATATATGTTGTCCGAATGCATGGAATTCATTATGGAAGGTATGACAAATTTTAAGGTGATGGTTTTTCCTTTTCAATCCATTTGCTAATACTGAGGTGGAAGTATCTCACTTTTTCTTCTTCTAATGGCAAAGCAGAGGTAAGACTGTGCCAGGCCAGATTGTTCTATTTAGTGTCTAAGTCCATGTATCTTTCAGTAACTTTTTGTTTTTCAAAAAGCTGTTTGTGCTCCCTTCACTAGTACTTTTATCCTATTTATGTTTTAGAACAACCCTCTCAACCAGAAATCTTACATCAAGCAGACTTCTTAGAAACAGAGAAGCTACAAATGGTAAGAGCAGCATTCTCCTTCAAATTTATGTGCCTGATGGCCGCCCGAAGTCCCTTTACAGTTGAGGCAGAGCGAGGTGATGGCCTGAGGCTCAGAGAGGGTGCGTGTGCGTGCGTGCACACCTGCCTGTGAGAGATCGTGTCTGTAGCCAGCCTGAGTGCAGAGCAGTTCCCTTGCCACCACTGTATTAGCCCTGCCTGGTTCTGCAAACAGGGGCCATCCTGATCTTAGACTCACCACCGAACCCTTTTACAAATTGTACCTAAGTCTCACTGATGGGATTTGTCCTGTTTTTAAAAAAGTGGTTTGGGCTGTGCATTTGAACTTTCTAGAATTTTTTACCCAAGCAGATAAGCAAAAATAGTATTATATTAAAACATAGTGGAGAAAAACAACGACTAATTCCTATCTGTTTTGCAGCTTGGGGAGTGCGTTGCAAGAGATAGTTACCCCGAAGGCAATGTTACGTGGTACAAAAATGGGAGAGTGTTGCAGGCCGTGGAAGAAGGTACGGTTCAGTAATGGTCAATGTCCCTGAAGCCACAGAGAGGTGCATGCATGAAGAACTGTGTTTATAAGAGTTGCTCTACTTTAGTCTAATGTATTGTTCCTTTGAGTAAAACTATTCCTATGGAAAGATGAAACTGGAAGGAAATGTCTAGACCTTTCAGAGTACACAAGCTATGCCATATTATGTCTCTCTCTCAGTTCCAGCTTGAAAACCACATCATGGGGAGGGGGTTTGCCTTTGTTAATGCTGTTGCGAAGCTATTGTTGAACCTGTGTAGCTAGAAACACAAGTATCTATCTAGAAACCTGTATCTAATTTCCAACTTCTTATAAGGCATTAACTGTCTCAATCTCACACCTATGCCATATTGTGGTTTGGACCATCCAGGTCATTGTCTCCTTATAGAGGTATTTATTTTCCAGGAGAAAATTCTTTAAGAAGAACCTTTTTTTTTTCCCTCTCCCTTTCAACTTTGATTTTGATAGGCTGCTCAGACCACAATATTTTACCTTCCATAAAGTAGAGAATCGTTACAAAATTAAGGTATAAATGCTATCATAAAAATTTGGTTTTGCCAGCACTTTGAGGCTTCCTTTCTGTCTTACAAATTAAGCTGAGATTTGTATTAAAAAACCAACCAGTTTGCAGTTAGTTTTTTGTTTTGATTTTATTTAAAATCGCAGTATGTTAGGAGTACGTTGTTGATAAAATGTTCTGGTATACATCAGTGGCAATATTAGAGGAAAACTGTTTGTACAGTCTCATGGGTGATTTGTCATGTTGCTTGGATGTTTGCAGCCTGATAAAAAATACAGAGCAGGCAACAAAATGTAGGAAAAAGGTTGCAAATTCTGTCTGTGTGACACTGAAACAGTATTTCCTTTTCAGTCGTGGTCATAAATTTGCAAAAGATTGTGGACAAATCAACTGGACTCTTCACCATGACTTCATCTCTTCAGTACATGCCAACAAAGGAAGATGCAAATGCCAAGTTTTCTTGCATTGTGACATATTATGGACCATCTGGCCAGAAAACAATACAGTCAGAACCAGTTGTCTTTGACGTTCACTGTAAGTTATTAAAAAGCATCTGTTGCTGTACGAAGTCTACCTTGGGGGGGGGAAGAAGCAAAATCAGAGGCAGACATTGCTGCTTGGCTCTCGAGATGGTTTCTTCAAAGCTGATCTGCAGCAAGAAGGTCTGAGTACATTGTCTCTGTAATTTTTACATATCTTCAGATTTACCTGAGATTTCTTGCTTTCTAACAGTAGAATACTGAATATAAGTAAAAGGAAAAGTGGTAACCACAAAAAGTTGCAGTGAAATGGGCTTTTCAGAACTTTAATGGAAGTTAGTGTGGTCGATTAGAGTGACTCTCTGTGCCCCCTAAAATATGCAATAAATACACAGTAGAGTTTTTAGTATACCCAAATGTTTTTCATTTTTGCAGGGTCAGCTAATGCTGGCAGACTACCTTGTACAAAATGCAGTAGTTTCTCTACAGCTGCAAGATGCTGATTTTTACATTTAAAAAGTATCATTTCAATATTAGTAGACTTTTAAGTAGAGAATTTGTGTAAATAAGTACTTCCAGCTGGCCTAAGTCCTAAAGTAACTTCCATGCTGTGTTACTGACCAATGTGGTAATCTTCCTTTGAATAAAAAAAACCAGGCAGTTGGCAAAGTAAGATCAGATGTGGTGGTAGCACTTAGAAAGGGGGGGGAAGAGGCATTTCAAAGTCTTGTATAATGACACTTCTGAAGGACTGTAGAAGGCAGCAGGTTGTAGCTGCTAGAGGAACAGGAGATATGCAATATGTCCAGTCAAGTGTTTTCCTTTCTGCACACTTCAGGTAATACCTCAGCTTATAAAAGAAAAGTCCCTCTTTTGGCAATGATAGGGTCTAAGTACACAGTCCAGCATCTAATAGGATCCTAGTATACATTGTGTAACAACTTGGTAATCCAGCTGAATACAAAGAAAATTAGTAAGGCACTGGTTTTCTCCAGCTAGCATCTGTGCTCCATGGCCTTGAAAACAAAAGCCACAGGCTTGAAGTGGCAGGGTGTGTTCTACCTAGATGATTAGCTGCTTCTCCTTCATAGATAAAGTTTGTTGAACTGCAAAGTTTTGAACTTGACCACATGAAATCAAACCTTGGAGCAGTTGCTCCTTGGTTTCACCTGGGGAAGCTGCAGTAAATTAAGGCCACCTTTTCACCAGCTGTTTCTCCAGAATGACAACCAGCAGAACTAATGGAGAAGAAAACCTCTGGGACAGCAACCATTATCCTTGGAAATAACAGAGAGATTTCAAGCCTGCAGACACCTATTCCATCACTTTAAAGCTAGAAGTTTTATTTATTTTTTGGTTTTCCTTTAAAGTTGAGTACCAAATTTCACTGGGATTTTTTTCTGTCATTTGTGGAGCCCCATGACCGTGAATAACTCCTACTGTGCATGGCAGATGTTGACAAGGAAGAAGTGTAATGATCAGAAGGCACTTGTTGCTACTACTTGCCAAGAGATGCTTTGCTGTCCTCATTTCCCCACCACTTTGGTGCATTAGGCTACTTCACCTGTTGAGGATGAGGCTCTTGCAGGTTTCTGTGATGCATGTACTACGTGCATTTGTAATTAAGGACTAGCCAAAGCAAAGGAAAAAGAAGGCTGCACAGCCCTGCAGAATAGTCACTGTGCCAGATATCTTGCACACTCTGTATTAAAGATTTAACGTTTACTAGACCAACTCTTTTAATCCTGGTCTAGTAACACACAATTTAATTAAGATAGTTCTTCCTCCAGAGATGGGCAGTATTAGCATTGTTCTGCTAATTAGCCAACAGTGGGAGGCAGGCACACCCTTCAGAACTGAAGAGGCCTCAGGTATGAACTTTGACTTCAGAGTATGGGGTTACCCAGTTTCCTTTCTGAGTATTTTCATTTGCTGTAACTTCAATTCCTTACTCTGTTTAAATGCATCTCCAGATGAATTTGTGAAACTCTTTATTAATAGACATCCACAGCTTCAACAGATGAATTTCATAACTGTTGTTACTAGATGATAACAACATGTCTGGTTTGGATTTGTTTTTTAATTTAGTTCAGTGATCCTGATGAGTTTATTTCTCAATAAATGTGATTTTCTTTAATGAGTCAAATGTAATGCAGATGAAGAAAAATGGCAGACTCCAACTCTTAAGAAATGGAAGTCTTTCAGCCCAGCCATTTTTTTCAGATTGCCTGTCAAAACTTTTGTGTTTTGCATCTCTGAAGCAAGTAGAAAAAAATCATAAACAAGACCTGCTGTTCATTCCTTGCAACTTACCCATTTATCATAAAGAAATGGGGAAAGCGTGCTTAAAACTATGCCTACACAAGATTTTTTTTTTTTAAAGATAATACCTGTTCAGTCAGGATCTAAGAAGTGTTTTACTGTTTGTTTGGGATTTTTTAGCTCTGGGTTAGTGCAGTCTCTAGTATTAAAGTGTTTAATAGCTAGTTGACATCCTGGCAGCAGCCAGCCACTGTAACCTAGTATGAGAAGTGAATTAGCTCCTGCCAAGTTGGGTGCTAGTTGGAATTGGATAACTTAACTCAGCTAGCAGTAGTTATCAGTTCTGGTTTGCAGCTGTAGCAAGCAAGCGACCGAAAGTAACATGAGTAATGCAAGAGAACTCTTGGAGATGGAGAGTTAGATAGTATCTCAGATACCGAAATTATCTAGACTCAGTTATGTTGGGTTCTGCTCAGCATTAATCAGTGTAAAAAGATAATGTTTGTGAGGCAGACTTTCCAATCATGCCCTGTTGTTAAGTGTCTGTCTTGTTATGGATAAACTTCTTTACATAACAGATTAAAGACACTTGATACTCATGCTGTTTCCAGCCTTGGTATTTTCATTGAAATTACGCAGTTGTGGCCATGGTGGGCCTGGGGTAGCAGCAATTTACTAAATAACTGCCTTTTGGTGCTGGCTCCCAGAATTTTGCTCTTGCAGAAAGCAGAATCTCAGGTTTACAGCAGCAGAAGGTAAGATGGGCCAAGGCAGGGATATGTGCCACCGAGAGGCAAGATACACATTCACCAGGCTGCTCCTCTTTATTAGTGAAGCAGGGGAGCACATTACTCATGCTAAGCAGCACTCAGCACGGCATTGAGCGCTCTATCTTCCTGTCGTCAGGTTGCATCTTCCTCAGAAGGGTGACCTCTTCACCTTAGAGAACAATTTAATTAGTCTTTTGCCATTTATTTCTGTAGATTTTTTTTTCCAGTTTAGAGAATGAAATTAAAAAATTTGTTCCTGGTTGATAGCAGTAGATAGAAGGGTAAGCAATTCCTACAAGAAAGACTGGTGGTTTGCAAGAATGTCATTCTTGCTTAACTGTGCTCATTTTTAATCCAGTGCTGTTCATCTCTGTGAAAAAAAACTGCTCCAAATTGAAGTCCTCTTCGTTATAATTCATCCCTTTTCAGTCTTAAGACAAAACCTAAGCAATTCCAGGGTATGTCTAGACATCCTTTATGATAAGTCGTTCACATTTGGTCACGTTCACATAAACTTGACAGAAGGAGAGACAAGTTTCTGCAGCAGGCTAGCTCACCAGACAGCCCCTGAAACTGGGTTTTTTGGCCCAGCAGCTGCCACGAGGCGTGCATGTGATTTCTGGTCAGCTACGTCATGGCATCTCTTGTATTCCACACCAGCAGCGATGCTGGACTTCCCTTTCCCAAGCAGGCAAAGTTGTGCTTCAGCTCTGAAGGTACTGAAATAGAAGATGGATGGATGGATGGATGGATGGATGGATGGATGGATGGATGGATGGATGGATGGATGGATGGATGGAAGGCTACTGCATCTGAAGGAGGGACGATGTGGCTTGTTGAAGCCTTGTACTCCTCCTCCTATGAGGAGTGAGACGCTGTGTTAGGGCTCTCCGTCATCGAGCGGCCACAGCAGAATGCAGCTCCTGTTATTGAGAAACTGCGTAGCAGAAGACAGACATGATGAATGCCTTAAGGGTCAGAAGGGCTGTGGAGCGCACACTTCACTAAACACACAAAATCAACTGTCAGGCAAGGGTTTTTCTGACGGGTAGGTTTTTTTAGTTTCTAATAAGGTGCACTGTACTGTGTCTTAATGCAAGACTGGCATTTTTGGTGGAATTTTATTTATTCATTGCGATTAAAACAGTGAGAGTTATCTGCCTGTATTATTTATTTTAATTTTGTTCATTTTACTTTGTTTTTGAAAAATTATATTTAGGCTTCTACTTAGAAAGAATAGAATTTATTAAAGTATACTCTCTTTGCCTTAAAAAAATTGCCAGAATAAAATGTAAGTTATAGTTCAACTTCACTGAACATGACAGAAGTATGTTACATTTGCAGTTCTGTTGACTATGTTAAAGGTCCTATTATGTTGACCAAATTCATCTTTCTGAAAGCCTATAGTGATCAGCATATAGAATAGGCTGAACATAGTCGCTTAGTTCATATTTCTTTCTCTTTAATGCAAGAAGGTTATTATCTAGTACTAATGCAAGGCGTTGAGAGCTTCAGTTGTTTTTCTGATTGCTGCAGTCCTCCAAACAGTGAGCTTCACAGAGGACAAGTTAATCCCTCATAATGAAATCACACCATGAAACTGTTCATACTGATCAGGATTTTTTTTTTCTTTTAAGCACATGACATGGTTGTAATCATTGCTGTTTCAGTTACAGGTATTTTTGTGAAGAAAAATTAATTTTATATCATATGGCTTCTTTGAACTTACTTCATTGGCAAAAATATAGAACATGTGATTGAATTCAGTTCGTTTATGAAAGGATCTATACATGCAAATACCTTCACCTGCTTGATGATAAAGTCACGTACTCTTCGGCCATAAATCTCGTATGCATAGTGTGGGTTTTTGCAGAAGCTATTAAAAGTGTACATTATTTTCACAGACCCAACAGAGAAGGTGACTATTCAAGTGCTGTCACAAAGTAGTACCATTAAAGAAGGCGATAACATCACTCTGAAGTGCTCAGGAAATGGCAACCCTCCTCCGCAGGAGTTCCTGTTTTACATTCCAGTAAGTCCTGCCTCGCTGTCACTGCGTAGTGAAATATTCTGTATCATCCCTTCCTACATGTCAGTGTATACGTGATTTTATAACAAATGAAGGCAGGAATTTGATGCGACTAAAAGTGGAGAAAGACATTGGCCATTACATCAGACTCAGAACGCCTCACCCAAGTTGGCAAAATATTTTGAAAAAAAACCTCTCCCTCCCCCCACCCCACCCAAAGTTTTTCTGGGGTTTGGACCTGCTAAAAATCGCTAGGCTTCATTTCCCATTGATAGATATTTTGATAAGAAGCAGTTTTGACTATTGATAAAAGCGTCTCATCTGTTGTCATAACAGATCCAGCAGTACAGGAAATTAATTCAGCTATTTTTTTGGAATTTCACAAATGAATCTTTGTGCAATTTCTTTTCTTTAGTTAATTAATTGTTTGGCATAACAACATAAAAAAGAACAAGCACAGGAGAAAGTGTAGAACAAATCTGTCAAATGCATAGGATGCAGATTGAGAAAAATAAAGGCTTTGGTACCATTAATCTTCGTAGTATTGGTGAAACCCACAGACAGATGTGGCTTTGTATTCTAAGATTCCTAGTCCTGCTTCCCCTGTACTGCTTCTCTCTCCTATTTTAGATCCCTTTTTTTGTTCCTACTGCAGTAATGAGCAGAGCTGATCTTGAGAAAGGCCAAAAGCAGTGGCATGCTTTCAGGTATTTCAAAAAATGCATGTCGCCCTTTGAACATAATCCTCATCTACTTTGGTCTCCTGGCGTGTTTGAATTGCTGAAGAGCAGCAAGGGAAACTGGGAGCCGAAGTCCTCTTATCTCAGAACAGCCATTTAGATTCAATGAGTCATCCTAGGAACTCGCTATATGCCAGGGAAAAAGTGTGTGGTATCTCTCCTTGCTCCACCATCACAGTGAGCGAGCTAAACACCCAAGTTTGTCTTATCTTCAGTCTCCCTGCTACCTAATGCTAGTCCTTTCTCTCAAGGAGAGCTGGAATTGGTGATTTCTTTGCAAGACTCACGGGCATCGTAAATCACTTTCCAGATTCAGAGATAGGAGTTAGGGTTTCATTCCATGCTTGTTTCAAAGCTGATCTAAGTCAGTCGGTTGTAATCAGGGGGGAACTGGACAGCCAGAAAGCAACACTTGCTGGCTAATTCAAACCGTCAGTTTCTGTAGGTAACTGCATATAAGGTAGTGTATTTCCTAACAGGCTCCATACTGTGATCAGGATAGAGCGAGGTGTGCTTGTGCTGTTTAAAAATGTGTAATGCGGTACACTTAGTTTAGGCAAAATCGTGAAACTGAGTATGTCATTTGAGATACAGATTTAGAAACACAATTTGTTTTGCTGTTGTGATTTCTGCAACACTCTTGCTTGTAGACTGTTTCAGTCTTTTGCTTTCTCCCCTTTTTCTTTCTGCTAAACTTTCAAATTTTGTATTTTAATGTCCTCCTAAAATGAGTTAGTAATTCAATTAAGAGAGTAAGCTCTTAATTGTAGGTGTTTTTTAAAACTATGATGTCATGCAGGAAATAAACCTTAGTGTTATTAATAGGTGACTACACTTCAATGATGCTGTGTCTATACATATTTTGGAGTATTTCACCATCCTTATAATAAAAAAAATCCTCAACAAAAATTAATGTTTTTAGCAGGGCCATATACAATAAATGTTTTGTTTTCCATCCACAGGGAGAAACAGAAGGTATAAAAAGCTCAGACACTTACGTAATGACAGATGTGAGACGAAACGCAACAGGAGAATACAAGTGCTCTCTGACTGACAAAAGCATGATGGACTCGATCACCATCACTGTGCACTGTAAGTCATTGCATTTTGCACTCCTAGTTAAGATACAAAGCTATCTTGGACATTCTGGGATGGTGTCTCTGTGCTGTGCTTAGGTAGATTAGTCTGGTTAACCTACAGAACTAAATGATGTGGTTGAAGTAGTGTCAGGTCATTTTTATTTTTTCTAATGTATTTCTGTTTGAAAACCTTAACTTTCTCAATTCATTGGCTTAGATACAGATTCACATCATGTAACTTTTTTATAGTATATGACATTGCTCCACTGTCACAATGAAAATTCTGGTATTTTATGTTTCACTCATGTGAACATATATATTGCAAATTATTCTGCTCCAGCTGTGCCTTAGAATGTACTCAAACACACAGTGGTATCACTGAAGGTCATTCTTCATAGTCAAATTTACAGTAGTCTAATATCCTTTCATCTTATCTCAGTGAAGTTAACATGTAAGGAGTCTGGAGAAGAGACTTCAGAATTCATTATTTTCATTCACATAGAACAAGTTGCTTTTTTCACTTTTCCCAGAATCATGAGAGCTGCAGAGCCCAGTAAAGTTTCTTTAGCCAAATACTAGAGTATTTACTCACACTTTATCAACAACATTTTAAAAGCAGCCATTGAACTGGTTGAACCATTGAAGCAATGGTTGCTTTTAAACACTTTATGTGAGAAAACAAGAGCAGGAGCTCTTTCAAACTTTGCTATACTGTCACAGGCTGTGAAATGAGACTCAGGCCAATGGTGCTAGGTTTCCCCAAAAAACACTGATGGTCTGTAGTCTCCCCAGTAGCATAAATACCTTTAATAGTTTACAGTTTCAGAGGGACATGATGGATAATGAAGTTTAAAGGCTTCCACAGTGGTTATGCTTTACATAAGAAGAAACTTCACGTCTGTATACTTGGTTTTGATTATTTTTTTTTTCTTGGAAGAGATTTAATGCATGTAGAATATATCTGTACATGAATAATTACACTATTCCATTTGATGAATATTTAGCATTTAATAAGGTCATCCGCTGTTTTCCCCTTCTGTTTACCAAGAGTCAGGGCATGTAAGATCTGAAGAGAGCTCTGTACTATTGCTGTTAACTGCCCAATATCAAAGGTAGCTTACTAGTAGTTTACTGTGGTATAACTGACCCTTTTATTTTACTCCAAGTGGAGCGCATGTCTTACTTGTACTTCCATAAATAGTTACTCTGAAGAATGGCTTCCTCGGCTCCAAGTTATTTATAACAAGCCAGTTTTCCTTTCTCTGCTATTTTGTCTGCATGTCAGAAGAGCTTTACTACATGAGAGAAGCATGTATTTTCTTGACAGAAGTCTTTCCAGTGTTGGCAGCTAGTGCAACTACTCAGAACTTATAGGTACAATCTAGTACCCTGCTGCTCCACTTCAGGTTCATTTTGTTTTGTTTTGTTTTTCTTAAACACCTTTATCTGCAATTGCTTAAATGAGGTGCAGTGGCCCAGAGTAGTTCTGTAATTCCTGAATACCCAGACCCCTGCCCTATGTTTAAGCTATTTCTATGTCTTGCCTTACGCTGGTCTAAAGCATTTCTGCAGCAAGTTTTCTTGTGAGGACTCCTCTGAAAAAGACATAAAACTCCTAGATGCTTTATAATATCCTCCTTCACCTTTCAAAATTGCTTATTTTATATTAATTTTCTTGCATAACTCAGTAATTTTTAGTGCTTTTTCCTTCTAATGTACTTCTATATTTTTGGTGTTAGATCTTAAGATGTTTTTATGCCTCCATGATGTCCTTCAAATAATACTTATTAACACCTACCAAGTCCTACTTTTTCTTCCTCTTTTGCTTTTGCTAACCATTTCACATATGGATGAATACTCCTGTCTATGCTGTTAGACTGAAAAAACCTTCATGCTGAGTCAGGGCTTTTTGTTTCCTCACCTCTGATCTTGTCACTTTAGATTTTTTTTTTTCTTGTCCCTTAAAAAAAACAACACAACAAAAAACAGGCAATATAATAATTTTAGTTTAAATCTGTGAAACTATTTATAGTAAATTTCAACTGCAGTGCTTTTTCCCAAACAGATTTTATTAAGCATTATAATTACACTGGTTCTTTTCAGTGTGGAAAGCTTCTTGCTAGTATGAAAATACATTAGCACATTATAGCCCTAAAATATTTTTGTACAAAATATTCTGGCTCAATACCAAGCTCTTTTTTTCAAGATGAGTGTAAATTACAAGATTCACAGAAAGCTGAAAATTGACATTAAAGCATGTGAGCTACCAGTAGTGTTTAGGGAAATATTTATTTATAAAGCAAATTGAGGGGGGAAGAAAGAGTCTCTTCCTTACACACAGAACATGAAGGACAACCTGAGCTCTTGCCCCTCAGAGCAGATACAGGATCTGTGCAGCAAGGTCCCAATTTAAAATCCGGCAGAACTGAGTGCTTGCGGTTGGTGTGGTTTGTCCCTCAACAGAGGGAGCAACAGAACAGGATCTGTGGTGTGGGTTTGGTTTTTTTACACTAGGTTGTTAATTTTCTGCCAGCTCTCTTCCTTGAGTGAGTTCGCCCAGGACCAGATGAGCAATACTGGCAGAGGCCAGGAAGGAAAAGGCAGAGGGCCAGGGCAAAACCTGTTTACAACCACTTAAACTGCTATAGAAGCACATCCTACGCGAGGCAAGGAAAGCACTTAGCAGTAGAGGACTCATGTACCTTCCCTTAGCTATGAAGAAGCAGGTGACTGTTTCAACCCACAGTCCCTTTTCTTTCGCTCTTGCTGTAATTGTTTCTGCATGTAAAACCTCGTATGGAGTAGGGCTGTGGAACTTTTTCTTAGTGATGCTTTCCTTTCGGCTACAATATGTTTTCTGGGGAAATAAGTTTGCAAACCTTCCAGTAAATTAAAGGTTTTAGAAATTCAGCATTTGTGTTTCTCTGTAGGAATTTTTTATAGGCTTTTCTTGTGCTACAGACTCATTGAAAAGACAGGGAAAATCACCTTTTGAAAGTTGCAAGGAGAAAAAAAATCTATTCTTAGTATCCTAGGAGAAATTTCAAGTTGTCTGCTAGTATATTTGGGGAGTACAGGCAAGTGCTGTGCCTAGTTTTCCCAGTTGTAGCACAGCATTCTGTCAGAGGCCCCCTTTAAAGGGGGGGGAGCCTGTCCTGTATATGCAATAGAGTTTCAAAACTGAAATGTTTGTTCCAGTCTTCCCCACATTAATTCCATACCTCTTTCATGTGATGTGGTAATACATGCAGAATGCACTCTTTTGTCTCTTCCCTGTGCTACTTGGTATGCAAAGACAGCACTGAAATCAATGCAAGACTTCAAGTGAGACCACATTAAGAGCTAGCATATATTGAAAATTGTGCCTTATGAGAAGTTTGTTTATGAAGAACGTTTCAAAGCCAAATGGGAAATGAATGGAAAATTCTTGCAACCAAGTTTTTCTTCCAATGGCAAGGAAAATTAATTTTGACAGTCTTCTGTATGCAAGAAATATTTTCTCCTCATAGTTCTGTACCAAGAAGAGATTATTTACTAATGGAGCATGTAAGTTGAGAGGTAAAAATATCTACATTACATTTCTTTGTGGACCCTACAGGTAAACTGGCAGAATATTAATCCAAATCAAATTGCTCTAGGTAGAGTTCCTAGAGGGGATCCTATGTTAAACAGTAGCTTAATTCTGTACTTGCCTCGTGAATCACCTTACAAATGCTGCTCCGAGCTATGCAGTTCATCTTGCACACTGTAAATTTTCCTGAACTGGTATGGCAACCAAGACCACTGTGTGAGAGGGGTTATAGTCTTGGTTATACCACAGAAGGGGGCAGGGGGTGGGCACAGGCATGCTACCCTGGAGGAAGGCTGGGTTGAAGGATTGCTCTGGGCTCAGTGTCAGTCTTGCTTGAGATGAAGGCCAAAACTTTTAAGAGTTTCTGCTTCCTGTGGCGTGAGAGAAATCCCTCCTGGATGTTTTTTGGTGATCTCTTGGGTTGGAGGTGCTGTCTTGCTTCAAAAACAGAAGGTTAAGGTAGATGTTGAAGGAAAGTCACCCTGAGAAAAACAGAGCAAGAAGAAACACATCTCATACACCATCTGAATCTATATACAAATGCTCACTGGCTGATTCTTCTCCTTTTTTTTTTTTTTTTTTTTTTTTTTTTCTTGTGGAAGCAATGGAGGATCTTGTTAGTTTGGTTGCATTTACTAGTTTGGGTAAGCAGGGGGAGAAATCCCCATAGGAATACAGAAACAAAATGCCATTTTATCTTTTCAGTATGATTTTTGCTTTACTCATGCACAGATGAAAGTACAGTTCTTGTGACCTCTCGGACTAGGCATCAGACTCGTAGCACAGATAATAATGCACACTAATAGTACAGGATGGACCCTAGTTGTTCCCTGAAGTTCTGCCTTTAATTACAATGGTGTTCCCAGGGCAACCACTGAATGAAGCCAGTAGCTAAGTTCACTGTTTTGTTAAGGAAAACTCAATTTTCCCTTCCCTCTACCAACTGTGATTTTGCCTCAGGCTTTTTTTAAACTCTGCTTAAAAGCCAAAAGGATGTTTTGCAGTCCTTTTCCAGCATATACTATATTCATGATGAAATCATGTGTGCTTGCCATTTCAGAGCGTGTGTCTGTGTGTGTGTGCGTGCATGCGCATCTGTGATAGTCATTCAATGAAACAACTTGGCTTACAAGCAAGGCACTGTGAGAGGGGAAGCAAAATAGAGGTTTAGCTTGGTAAACTCTGCTTTTCTTTCAGTGTAAGTGTGGGGGTTTTTTTTGTGGTTTTGGTGGTTGTTTTGGGGTTTGGGG
>NW_010518236.1:0-25710 GCF_000687285.1 Phaethon lepturus | reverse complement strand
GGGGTTGTTTTTGGGGTTTGGGGGGGGGGGGTGTTTGTTTTTTAAGAAATCACTAGCCCACCTAATCTCTATACTAAGAAAAATCTAGAGCAGCCCTTCCTGATCTTTCTGTTACTGGTTCTCACCCTGCCTTGTGTCAAACACAGCTATCACTGACTGCAATTTCCCTGGAGCTAAAACAGGTCAGGCAATGCTTGGACTCTGAGCTACACAAAAATGGCTTTTTAAGTTACAAATGAAAGCAAGTCAAGGGGCCACCAACCCTGTAATTCAGACTTCTCACCCCTTCAGTCAGTACCATGTCTCTCACACCCTGTATTGACCGTCCTCATCCTCTCCAGATGCTGAGGATAAACATCAACTGGTTTTATCAGATTTGAGAAAGTTACCCCTTGTCCTCCTGTCCTCTTCTCCACACTTGCTGTTCAGGTTTATCTGTCCCCACCTGCACAAGTTCTCCCCTTAAGATACATTTCTACCTGGCCCATAGCAAGCTACTCTCACAGCAGTCTGTGCTTCCCCTTTCAAGATGCACATACTGTTATGTGAAGTACTCCTTCAGCTTCTTGTACCTCCTCTGTCATTCTTTCAGCAATACAAGGTGGAAAAAAAGGTATCCATTTGTCTTGTGATTAGTGAGGTTTTGCTTTTCCTTTTAGCCTATAATTGCAGCAAAAACATGAATGTTCTGCAATGCCTATTTTAGAAAAATCCTCTCTTCTCCCTTACTTGTAAAATTGACTTAGATTTTATTGAAGAAATGAAATCTTGAATTTAATGAGTGCAATTAGTCATATTTTCTTTCCTTCATAAGCCTTTGAAATGGGCCAGGCTTTCCAAGATTAACTTTTGACAAATGTTCTTTCTATCCCAGATTTGGATTTGCAGCTTACTCCTAGTGGAGAAGTCACAAAACAGATTGGAGAGGCCCTGCCTGTGTCATGCACGATTTCTTCTAGTAGAAATGCAACAGTGTTTTGGATAAAGGTCAGTAATTCATCTACTTCACACTTCATTTGAGTGTTCACCTCTTCATATTACTGCTACTACTTCAGTGTTTTGGAAGGAAGGAAGCTCATCGGGCTTTTTAAAGAATATTGTTAAAATGGGTCCTACACATATGGCTAAAATGAGAGCTACTGACTCAAGCTGATGACTGAAAATCAGTTACTGTAATTATCAGCTTAATTTTCAAATAGAGGGAAGTAATGCCTACTGTAACACAAATACAACTTTTTTTGAAATGGTCTGTACAATGCTGCTTCTCTAAGAAGCAAAGCCCGTTTGAAGGAATTGGGATACGTTAATTGTTTTCTCAGAGGCAAACTTGGTCTTGGTTCCAATAAACATAATAAAAGGCAAGGCAGGTTGAGAGATCGGATGTTAGCAACTGGTGTTCAGTGGCTGGTGAAAAAGGTAGCTATCATAGATGGTGGGTTTAAATTACATGTGTACTGCTGGAAACTAAAAATAATGATACCTGATGGTTGTTTAGTAGCATATGTTTATCTCATAAGCCTGGCCTAGAGGAGAGTTGGCTGTGTCTCAGACAGTTTGTACCACTAGTGGTTTTGGCCAGCCTACTAGAAAAGCTCAGAACTGATCATTGATCCTATCTACACCCTTAGTTTGAAAGCAAAGTTGTTCAAGGAGAAAGGGTGTGGCTTTTATAGATCTCCAGTAGTTTCCACTTTTCGTGCTGTTATGTTGCTGTCAGCTATTCAAATGTAGTTATTAATGGGGGAACACTTTAAGAATAAGGCTCTAATCTACCAAAGCATGTGAAAAATTCTGTTGATAGTAGTCACATTTGTAATTTAAAGGTTAATGAATCTCTGTGAATTCTAACACAGAATAAACTCCTTACTTTATCAGGACAATACCAGAATGCAAACAAGTCCATCATTTTCAAGTCTTCAGTATCAAGATGCTGGAAACTACATCTGTGAAACTACTCTACAGGAGGTTGAAGGGTTAAGGAAAAGAAAGACACTTAAACTTATTGTGGAAGGTAAGGGGGCAGATAGCTATGATTATTAATAGTCCTTTTCAAACAAAATTGTTAACTGTAATATTGTTCTTGTAGGAAAACCTCAAATCAAAATGACAAAGAAAACCAACACAAATAAAATGTCTAAAACAATTGTCTGCCATGTGGAAGGTTTCCCCAAACCAGCAGTGCAATGGACAGTTACTGGTAGTGGAAGCATCATAAACAAAGCAAGTATCTTTTTGTTACTTTATTCACCAAAAGATAGTGCATAGGAGGTGCGATTTAAAATCAAGGAACATTTTCCAGGTAGTGAGATTGAAGAAACTAAGTCTATTTCATTTATCTAAGAGAAGGATAAGTGGTAGCTGTAGCTACATGGTACTTAACATGGATGATTTCTGATGATAAAGGTCTTTTGAAGAGAGGAGGTGAAGGCACAGAAGATCCACTGGCTACAAGCCAAAGCTGGAAGGAAAAAGAAAAGGTTATAAATGAAATATGCATTTTTAAGTGTAGGTAGTTAGTCATTTTATCCAGGTATTGTGTTGATTTTGCCACAAATTATTATTTACAAATAATGTTGGAACTATAGAACTTACATTAGAAAGCAAATGGGTACTTGATGTAGACATTAACTGGGTGAAATGTAATGAAATGGGGCAAGTACAGGTCAGAAAATACAGTCAGTATAGTTCCATGGGGGCTTTGCAGTTTTTATCCTATTTTTTGTAGCTGTTTTTGTATGGTTATACCTGTTGTTTCTTACTGGAAACAGAACCATAATGCAGTCATCCTGGGGGAGAAATAAGGAGTATCCATATACAGCAGGAAAAATACCTGGAAAATAAGCAAACTGAAGTATATTGATTACCAAACCACATGCAAAGCATTGCCACATTTCGCCTTAGCAGGAAAAATAAATGAGACATCTATACCAGCAGTCAGAGACTAGAAGTACAATGCACAGTGTTCCTGTAGATTTCATTACTCCATTAGTTTTTTCTTTAATCCTTCAGAAATTACATATAGCTGTCCAAATTTCATATAAGCATAGAACAGACTCCTAGAAGAGTTTGGATTGAAACGGACCTTTAAAGGCCACCTAGTCCAACCCCCCTGCAATGAGCAGGGACACCTTCAACGAGCTCGGCTTGCTCTGAGCCCCGCCTAACCTGACCTGGAATGTTTCCGGGGATGGGGCATCTCCCCACCCCTCTGGGCAACCCGTGACAGTGTTTTCACCACCGTCATTGTGAAACATTTCTTCGTCTATCTAGTAGAAATCTACCCTCTTTGAGTTTAAGACTGATACCCCTTGTCCTATCTCAACAGGCCATGGTAAAAAGTCTGTCCCCATCTTTCTTATAAGCCCCCTTTAAGTATTGAAAGGCTGCAGTAAGGTCTCCCTGGAGCTCGCTCTGGGTTGCCACATCCATTCTGGTGGGTGCAGAGGACATGGCTTTCTGCCAGGTGCATACCATAGATAAGCTCCTTCTGAGAGGGTGATGACCACCAGTTGAACTCACCTCTTGAGCTGGTAGGGTGACTGCGCCCTTCCATGCCGCGCCCCGGCTGCCGCGCCATGCTCTGTGTGCCTGCCCTGTTGGCAGCGCTCCTGGTCGCTGGCGCTCCCCCATCCGCTTTTCATAGGTGTGGGGGTGGCCATGGTGCTCCCCAGCCCTCAGCAGTGTCTCCTGTGAGAGCTGCCAGCTCCTGGCAGGTCTCTCCGCTGCCCCGAAAATCAGGAAAATCCCCTGTGCACTGGCATCTGCCCCTCTGCTGTGGGTCGGGCTGGCTCCAGAGCTGCTCCCCTCAGCAACTAAAATTAATTTGTCCATTTCCTTGAAGCTATAGGGCAGGAATTGCCTTGAAGCTATGTAAATGATTGATCATTTTCTCTGGACATTGTATTAATCTAAGAATGATGTACAGCAAATTTAAGGAACAATTTTACATCAGTATTACAGTACAGATTCTGTGGGTACTATTAAATACACGTAGCTTGGCAAAATAATGCTTAGTGTGGAAACAACTTGGAGAGCTAGAATGTGAAAAAACTTACAGTGATTATTTTGCTTATAGAGACAGAAATGAAAAACAGCAAGATGGAAAGAAAGAAGACCTTAGGAGTCTGGTTTTGGGTTTTTCTTTAAGAATTTTGTCACTTGGAATTTTTTTAAGTAGTCGAGAGAAACAAAAGCAAATACAGAATGTGGTTAACTTTCTCAAAATGCCTCTTTATCAGTGGTCTTACAGTGCACACTATACAAAATGTAGGTAGAGCTGCATATCTTGGCCAAAGCGTTTTCTTGCAAATATTCACATTACCATTTAATAAAATAATGCATTATTGCTATTGTTGGGAAAACTGAAATATTAGTTGAAAGTTATTTCTCTCTGAAATTCAGTGTGTAATAGAGGTATGCATGTATTGTTCTTTGCATTTTTCAAGGATACTAATCTTCATTTTTTACCTTTTCAGACAGAGGAGACCAAATATGTTAATGGAAAATTTTCCAGTAAAATTGTAATTGCTCCCGAGGAAAATGTGACTTTAACTTGCATTGCAGAAAATGAGCTAGAAAGGACTGTGACCTCCCTGAATGTCTCTGCTAGTGAGTGTTGTCTAAAGACCATTTCCTTAAAGTTACAGTTTCACGTAAAGTACCCACAGTTCACGCTCATACGAAGAGTAGGTCTGCATAATAATGTCGATACTAAGATATTCAACCTTTTTGTCTTAAGTCAAGAAATTGTAAATCCACTCTGGATCAGTAGTACATAAAATTTATTGATAGCTTTCTGGATGAAGTCACTTAGTCTTCACGACTTTCTTGGCTAGCTATGTCATGCATGCAATATATTATTTACAAAGGTAATATTATTTTGTAATATTATTTACAACATAATAGTAAAAAATATTGCAAAATAATACATTATTTATAAGACAAAAGTTTTTATTTATTACTTATTTATTAACATCATCCTTTAGTCCCCAAATTCCAGTTTATTATTACTGGTACGACTTGACTAGGAACAGAAATCAGCCATACTGGGCTTGAATCAAATGTCACTTTTCAATGACGAAAGGTGGTGAGAAGCTACAGTTTGTGGAAAGGTAGCACAGAAATAGTCAGAAATATTTCTGAGATTAATATCACAGGTATTGAATAAGATTCTTCAACTGGATATATTATAATTACAAAGGAAAGACTTCTGCTTAAAGATAAGATTAATTACCTTGTTTGTTAAACACCACATGAAGTTTCAGTGTTTCTGTTATTGCTGTAAATAGGCAATTAAAGGTGATGTTCAGTTTTACAACACATTTTGCCTTTAATTTAATTTTACTTTTTTAATTTCAGTAAGTATTCCAGAATATGATGAGCCAGAGGATAGAAGTGGTATGTATGGTTTTCTATCTCCATAACCCTTTCTCTTGATTGTCTCGGTTCAAGACCTATGTAGTGTCACTAAACAATTTCCGCAGTCCCTGAAAGTTGGACTTGATTTGAAACAGCTGGTGCAATGATTGACTAAGAATGTGACTTTCTTGAAGCTTTAAATGTGTTTTTAAGAACAATGCCTACTTTATTTTTAATTTTGACTTTCTGACCCCTTTTCTAGTTTCTGATGGAAATTCTTTAGAAATGGTGTAACGCTTTACTTTATCATAGGTCACCTCATTAACTTTTCTTCTCTGCTTCAGATGACAATAGCGAAAAGGTTAATGACCAGGCAAAGCTAATAGTGGGGATTGTAGTTGGTCTTCTGCTGGCTGCTCTGGTTGCAGGTGTTGTCTACTGGCTCTACGTGAAGAAATCAAAGTAAGAATTCATGGAAAACTTTATGCTAAATTGAAAAAAGAATAATGATAAGCAAAAATGTACGTTTACCTGTTTTCCTTCCTGCAGCATTCCAGTTAGTCTGGGGAAAAGTTGTTACAGTAGGTGCATTTAATAGAAAAAGGAAACTTGGTACCGCTGATGGTCTTGTCCTAATGCTTAACAGGACCCATCTCCTGGAGGTGGGGTTCCAAGACTCTTCATAGATCGTCACCTGTAATGACAGCCAAGTCTGTGCTGATTCTTGCATTTAAATATAGTACCTGCTACTTAATTGTAGGATGTTACCTCCGTGTGGCTTTATTGGTACTAGAAACTTGTCTTCATTAAGAAGTTGAGTAGCTCTTTTGCTTCAAAAATGGAATCAGAATAAGTCTAAACCATCTCAGGGAGAAGAGAGATCCTTAATTCATTTGTTCATGTATACTTTGAGATCTCTGAAGTAAAATTGGTAAATATGGACCTTGTGTTGCTGAAAATCTAGAAGCTATCATCCACATCAATATGTTTCAGCCATCCGAGCCATAGAACAGGATTTGCCAGTGAGGCCTGCTTGCTTTCAAGTTTCTTTATTAACAGCAGGCGTACTTTAGAAAAGAAACTGGATTATCTCAAAAAGTAACCATGTTTCTCTATCCTTTTAAAGATGGCCATAACTGTACGAGATTTGGCCTTATCCCATACACTTGCCTCCAGGGGAACTGAGGGCAGGCTTGCTCTCTGAAGTGTTCCTTGCAACTGCTTCTTAACAGGGAAGATTAAGGTAGTTATGCATAACGTGCACAAATCAGTACAGGTATAGAAGCAATCTTAGAGTTCAGTTGTTCTTTCTATGACCTTTCATTAAAATTAGATCAAATGAGATATAAAATGTTTCACTGGTAGTGGGATTTTACTGTGAACAAATACGTTTTCATTGATCTGAAAGTACAACAAGCAATTCTCCATCTGCTTGAAAATACTCTTTTTTTGGATAATACATAAGGATTTTACTCCAGCCATAACTGAGCAGGTTTTGGAAGTTTTTCAACTAAAGACTTGCTATAAATTACCCAAGCACAGAACCACATTCCTTTTGCTTCTTTTAGTAGAAATTAAAAACAGTGATAACAACATTGAGCTGCTCCTCCCATATCTTGCTACTAGTGTAATAACGTCTAGACTAATTTTCTTTTGTCTTTCCTTTTTTAATATGAGAATGTGGAATCATGAAACTGTGGTTCACTGGTTTGGGTTTTTTGGAAGAGGTGGTTTGGGTATAATGAGGACAGAGAAGGTAGAGTATCTTTCCTTGTACCATTATATGGTGTAGGGAGAGCTAACAAGAATCGTAGAATATAGCATGACCTTTGCTGAGATCATTTTATAACTTAAGATAACTTTTTTAGCTTCAAAGATAGGATACAGCATATTCAAAATGGATAACACTTCTTTTCCTCATGTTCAATTTCTCTGCTACAAGCTTAGAGTAAAAATTACAGATAGAATTGGTTAAATAATAGTATCCATATTTGATACATGATTGCTGGCCTATGAAACCCTTAAATGATGCATCAGTCTCCTGTTCTCAGCATATATTTAAGTTGATCTGTTGTTACTCTCCCTGTTTTCTGCACACCATAGCCATACTTCCAAGAGCAAGCGGAGTGTCCTATTCTGACAAAGTTTTCATTACTAATTATAGCCTAGAAATCAAAGTAGACCTTGGAAAAAGCACCTTACATCTTTAGACACAACCTGTCTCTAATCACAACCCCTCCATCTCCATACAGGCCAACAGTTAGTAGTTATTTTTTGAACCCACCCTTGAACAGTAACTCACCTAATCTCTATCCCCAAAGTGACGCCAAAGGAAAGTCTGAGAAGGCAGCAGCACAGAGCTTTCCAAGTCTGCCGAGGCAAGAAACACATTACTTTTTTTCATTATTGGTGTTGTGGTTTGTATAATCTTCTATTGTCTTGTCATCCACATTAAAGTAGGAATTATACTTGTAGCCTTGGAATATATTCACAATAAATCACTTATATGGTTATTCACTGCCTCAGCTCCACTTGATGCAAAAGCTGATTATTGCCACATATTCTTTTCACTATGAGTATTATCCTATAAATCAGGGACTCATCTGTATTCCACACCCTGCAACCAGCCCCCTCTTGAATAGGGAGTTGAGGCTATCTACCCCAGCATGCCATGTTTCTCCTTCATCTGAGCAGAAGGCCAAAGACTTGTTTTCTACAGATTTCCCCTTTTTGGAAAAAGGGTATTTTAAACTAATTTGCACCAAACAGAATATAACTCAGCACTTCAGAATCTTAGAATGTTTGTGTTAGACCTCAGTTGGGTGATCCTAGTATATCATCTTCATTAAATCCTTCATATGTGAAATTTTCACCTTGCCAGAAACAGCTGAGAGTACAGCAGAAATTAAAGATTAGAAAGAAAATAATACACCCAGCTCCCTGTTCTCTAGGCATGTAAGTTTTGCATGTAGATTAGACCATTGTCCCATTTTTGCTCCTTGGGTTTGGAGGTAGACAAGTCTCAAGTCACACGAGGCTAGATCAAGGTTAAAATAGTTTAAAATGCAGTGAAGGAAAATTCAGTTGTGCAAACTGAAGCACAGCAGCAGTCTTATGATTGTTCATACTCAGAGCACACCAAACTCTTGAAATTCTTCTTAGGTCACGATAATCAAGAATGTTACTAGTATCTCTGAAACTGAACACTTGAAGCATAACAATTCTGCTTTTCGGATACTTTATAGGAAACGAGCATATGAATCCAAATATGGCAGGCCAAATACATAGGAAACTTGCTGTGTGTTTGAACAAGCCTCAGCATTCATACTGTTTTTTGTGGAACTCCCTTCTAGAGAAAAGACAAAATTAGAAACATCTCTGAAGTGTCAGTTTATGTCACAAATCTTCTATAAAAGTGGCACAAATTAAAAAATGGTCACTCCTTTCTTGATAACTGGAATAGTTTTCTAATATCTCTGCCTTTATTTCCTACTGATGGACATTTGAAAATAATTGGAGGAAGTGGAAGGCAAGATTGGAGTAATGCCGTGATTCAGCCCCAGCCGGCAACTAAGCCCCACGCAGCCGCTCACTCACTCCCCCTCCCCCAGTGGGACAGGGGAGAGAATTGGGAAAAAACTCGTAGGTTGAGATAAAAACAGTTTAATAGGACAGCAAGAGAGAAGGAAACAACAAGGATAACAACAGTAATAATACCGACAAAGGAATGTACAAGAACAAGTGATGCCCAATACGGTGGTTGCTCACCACCCGCGATCGATAGCCCGTCCCCGAGCAGCGATTTCCACCCCCCGGGTAACTCCAGTTTACGTACTGGGCATGACGTCGTATGGTAGGGAATGTCTCTTTGGCCAGCCTGGGCCAGCTGTCCCAGCTGTGTCCCCTCCCAGCTCCCCGGGCACCCCCAGCCTGCTCGCTGGCAGCCCAGCATGAGAAGCTGGACTGTCCTTGACTGCTCAGCAACAGCTCAAAACATCAGCACGTTATGAACAGTTTCTCATCCCAAATCCAAAACACAGCCTCATACTGGCTTCTGTGAAGAAAACGAGCTCAATCCTGGCTGAAACCAGGACAGGTGAATTGAAAGAGGTTGCAGATAATCCAGATTTGGATGTATAAGACCATTAGCTCTTAGAAAATCTTTTGCAACAGTTCAGTCTAGTGTCTAACATCTGCCTTTCAAAAGTAATGCAAGCTTTAATGAAAACCATGGCTCTTGCTTCAGCACCCAGCACTGATGTGTATTCTCTTACCTGTCATTATCACAAGCTTGGGTAACCAGGACGAGGAGCACTGCAGATTTTCTTCCTTAAACAGTGTTGAGGGTGAGGCCTAGACTTGTGAGATTAAAAGAAATCAGGAATTAAAACCCAACAACAGTTTCCGGGTCATCTGTATGCAGTCTGTACTTACTCTACAGCAGGCAAAACAATTGCAATGGAAAATGGTCTTTATATTAAAACAATGCTATGAACAGTATCTAAACCAAATCTATGAAAATAACAGCCCCTCAGCACACACACACACTCTCCCAAGAAAACTAAAACCCTCACTTTGTACTACTTACGGAGAGATTTTGATTAGAATTCCCTAAGGATAATTATTTTCATGAAGAGCAAGCACAGATAAATGTAAAATAGGAGTCATGATTTTAGCAAGAGCTCGGAATGATGTGTGTTTTACAAATGAATTTTAAAAAAAAAACAGTTGGGAGGCATAAGTAAACTCATATTCAGAGAACCAACTTCTGACTCTTCAGAACAATATGGCCAGAGCATGCTAAGGCGTGGGCTTTGTTTGTGGGGCTGTAGATAATGTTAAAGTGTGTGAGATGGCCTGGGCAAAGGGGGCTGTCTTGCCCTTTTTGGTAAATCCTCAGGAATATTTTCATCCCTTCGGACTGCATTGCCCAGCTGCTCAGATATCATCAGGAAGTCACTCTTGAGTTGCAAGTGGAGCAAGCTGACAGGAGTTAAGGTACAAAAAAGTAAGGAGCAACTTTTGTTGATGGTTAAGCTGGCAAAGGGACATTTGTCCTGTGCCTCCAGTCACCTCAGGAGCGGGGGAAGCCATGTTTTGAGCCTGTTACAAACCCCGGCCACGTCTGTCGATCCCTGAGGATTGGTGCCATGCCAGGGTCGCCTATTCCTCTGCTGTTGGCAGAGCACTGCCAATGGATCACACTGCTGCCACGCAGTGCAAAAGTACTCTCCTGTCTCTTAATAACACTATTTAGCTAGCACTAAAAAGGCAGCAGTTGCTTGTGCTGAGGTGGTGAATCTGCCTAGATATCAGTATTGGGGGAACAACAACAACAACAAAGTCAGCAAGATCACCAAACCACCAGAATTAAACTGCTGTATTTTAGTCTCAGACACTGAGAACCTAAAGCCATCTGATTGTCAGACATGAAAAACTGCTGCTGCTCTCATTGCAAGCAAGCGGTATATAGCATCCTCCAAAAGAGTTCTGGATTGCCTGCCTCTTTCAAAGTCAGAATGCTCCCTTTTAAAGCTCCTGTTTTCACCCATTTTGGCTTTAGGAAAATAGAGGTGACAGTGAGGGGAACACTTTGAAAATCAAAACCTGATTGCATTGCAGAATCTCCTGATTTTAACCTAATCAAAGTAATGCTAGTTACAGTTCCCTCCGCTGTTAAGCATCAGGTCATGTGAGATTCAGTCTGCTTTGGGCACTGTAAAACTCTTGATAAGAAGCCAAAAAAGGGATCACACTGCGCCATGCCAACAGTCCTTCCAGTCCTTTCTCTTGTCTCCAAGAGCAGACATGAGCGGTTACACGAGGGCAGGCGTGCGTGATACTGCGCTCTCGCCTCCAACTCATTTCAGCTCAGGTAATTGCTCTAGTCCGGATTCTTTCAGCTTTTCATCTCTTCCCCTGCTGTCTCCAATTTCGTAAGACTGATTTATGGAAAAGGCTCGTTAGCCACATGACAAGCCAAATCCTGTGCTCTACCTAAATCAAACTTCTTTTTAATTTAAAAAAAATGGTTTTTAATGGATTTGTTTGGGGCATTGTTCCTTTGTTACTAGGATTGAAGAGATTTATGAAGCGTTATTAAGAACACAGAAGGTCAATCATTGCATTTTCTTCTTCATTGCATCTCACATCCTTTCCTTCTGCGCACATCATGTGTTTCAGGTTTTGAATACCAGAAGAAAGTAGAAAGTTAGTGCACAATAGAAATTCAGCATTGTAGAACAAGTTACTTCGTGATACAATCTCAACATTTTGAAAATTAAATTTGCCTGCCATAAGCAGGAGCTCAGGTGTTTGCAGTAAGTGGGTTTTCAGCACAGACACCTTCCTGTCAGCCACACAAACGTGACAAGCACTCTGAAACCAACAGTAAAAGGTAAATGCAGCTTTGAAGCAGTAAAACTTACAGCCACTCAGGAAATAACCTACTCTAAACGCAAAAAGATTTTAGAACAGTCCCGTTCAGTGTAATCTGTGGGATTTTGGGCCCAGAATCCCGTGCCCCCCCGGCCCTCTGCCTCAAGCACCGCTCCCCGGCCCAGAGAGCAGCATTTCAGCAGCGCTCCCGCAGCGCGGGGGGGTGAGCTGCGTTTGCACCCCCTCAGCAGCTCTGCTGAGACAAGGACGAGACTCTGCTCTCCTGACGGGGCCGTGCCAGGCTACGCCAGCCCAGGGCACACATGGTGCTTAGCCACTGCGAGCGGCCTTTGCTCAGATGGAGGATGTGCACAGAAACACTCCACTAGCAAAAATTCAGATCAGCGGTTTTGGGACGTATATACCTGCATGGCGTCAGCGTGACATGTCACACGATCTTGCTAACCTGTGTCTTCATTGTATTTTGCAAGTCAGTGTCGCTGCGGGTCTTTACCCTGAAGCAAGGGTGAGCATATGCATGAATCTGTCACAACAGACGTTACTTTTCTGTAGGGGAAACAAATTATCCATCGGGAAAGCGCGGATACGATAATCTGCTTTGACACAAGGGATTTACTTTGTCCCACTCAAACACATGTGCCCATTTACATTTTAAAAATTGTGGCCTTCAAAATGTTATCGCAGCATTGCAGGAATCTTTCACCTTGGCAGACAGTGAGGCTTCTCACACATTAAATGAATGCCTTAGTGGTTTTATTGTGCTAAGCTAAACTAAGCACTTAACTCATTAATTCATCTCCACTACTTGCATTAAGGAAGACCTGCTATTTTAAATGAGGCATACCTCTCTTTCCCCCCCCCACCCCCCAAACATATCTCTTTACCCAAACCTTGTCAGTCATAGCTAGCACAGATCTAGAAGCCAGACCAGTGGGGTTTTTTCGGTGTTGCCAGGATTTTCATTAATTTCTCAGCATTTAAAGAGCTTCCGTTTGGCACGGGCGCTGAAAGTCAATTTGTACAAGTACACAAAAGATTGCTCTGTTGATCAAGATATCTTAGCCACGCTTGTAACGTTTTAGTACGCCTTAAAGCAAACTCTTGCTTACTGAAACAAGCTACACAATTCATCTGTCAAGAAACATGGATCTGCACAACTGGTTTAACCTCACTAAATGTCTGCTAGCTCCAAGTAATTCCGAATTCCTCAAGAAGTAAATCAAACACACACAGAGCCCTATTGCAATACTTCCTGTGGTGCTAATGCCAGTGGGGGAACTGGTGCTATTGGCCTTTTTACAGACATATGCAAGCCTGTTGCTCTGCTCAGAACAGAACTGTGAGAGTTTTCTGTTTTACTGAGAGGGGAGGAGTGTCGTTAATGTGAGGATGGAACAAAATACTGTAGAAGTGCAAAAATGACCTTAATTTTTCATTATAGGACAGCATCAAAACATGTAGACAAAGATCTTGGAAATATAGAAGAAAACAAAAAACTAGAAGAAAACAATCATAAATCTGAAACTTAAGAGAAAATGTGTCAGTCATCGTTCCAGGTAAGTGTTTCATATTTGCAGCATTTAAATCTCTCTGTCCACCATTTCTCTCTAGTGATCATGGAGTCTGTTGCTCACCTTTCAGAGGTGAGGCAGTGGAGTGATTTTGAGTGGTGTAGTATCAGGACAGACTCAGGCCCCGGGCCCGTTAAGAATTCATGCCTGCATATGTAGGTATTATAGAAGCCTGACATTCAGACAGAACTTAGTACTTGGCTTTATTTTAATCCACGTACTTGGGGAAATGAAAATACAAGTTTGTATAACGTATCGCTGTGGTATACACATGTAAGTGTGTGTGTGTATGTGAAGAGTATGTTTAGGTATAGTTTCGAAGGTTTTGAGTTACGACTTGCAGTATTGACAGGACCCCTCTTGCCTTACTGAAAGCAACAGTTTCTAAGTCCTTGGTCAGCTTTATTCATCATCACTGCAGAATGCATGAAACTTTCTTTAGAACAAAACCACTCTTTTACTCAAGATTTCACATAGTTATACTATTATTGATTTTATCCTGGAAAGAGGCACTGTATGTTAGGTTAGTAACAGGTATGAAAGTTTGTCCATACAAAATGAAGTGTATACAAATAATTGGGTAGATGCAGAAGTTCTGTTAGGAATTACAGGAACACTACAAAGCTCCAACAGCACCACCCGGTGTTCACATATATATACACCACTGGTGCATATGTATATGCCACTGCTGCATCTCTCCTCTTCCTACCCAAAGTAGAGGGTTAGACCATTTTTCTGTCCGACTAAGGCCATTTTAAATTCACACTGTGGTAGCACAAGAGTGCGGAAAGCAGCTAACCACATAGAGGTTTCTTGAGTTAGTCATCAGCCGTTCTTAAAAATGAGACTCGTACGTGTTCAGTGGTGCTACGTTGTGAGTTTCTCATCAGGAAAGCTGTAGACGGCCCTGATTTTCAGTGATCTTAAGTAAATAGCATTGGATACCTACTGGCGGTAGCATGGTTCTAAAGCACATAGTGGAATTACGACATTTCATATTTAGATTTTTAAAAGTTTCTTATTTAAAAAACGACAGCTGTCCTTACTAATAATTTCAATACGTTAGTGTTATCTGGGATTTTAAAGTACAAGGCACTATTTTTGCACTAAATATTCAGAATTCACTGAGTTTATATATAGAGAGAGGACGATATAGTATATAGAGATGCAGCATTGCTGTATGCACTTTGCTAGCAGTATCACTGGTTTACTAGTTTGGAAAAGGGAACTATGCCCTATGAATGATTTAAAAGTGGAAAATGAGTAAATTTGGATTTTGAAAGAGTTGCAGTGTAAATACCCAGCATTTCTACTGCAGTTCTATGGGAAAATCTTGTAGCCTTTTGGTTAGGGCTTGTTTTGTACTTTTTTTCTGGACCTGGTACCTTCTGCAACATCGAGGGGATTAGATGGAGCTGAAGTTAGCTGGGGATATTATTGAACACAGACGTTCAAATAACAGCGTGTGCTTTCGGTGCAATCTTTTACTCTAATTATTTCCTATCTTCAGATGAGTAGATCTACAGAAGTGAAATGGGCATAAATCCATTACTTGCCAGCTAGACTTACTGGATTTACCAGGAACAATATTGCAACAGCTGTTCTTATCATAAAAGAAAGTATTCTCATCACTGAACTGCAGAAGAGAGTGCTATTCATGTAGCTGTTTATTTGAAGGTTAGATACTGAGTAGCTAATGTTGGTTAACATTGTAAAATGTTAAACTGGCTTTATCTTTCATATTTTCAGAGAATACATATAGACCAATTGAAGCATGAACGTGGATTGTATTTAAACATATACAAAGAAGTGACAGCTATTCATGGTTCAAGTATTAAACAGATCATACTACCAAGTTTTCAAAGGATTTTAGACAATATTATCTCAAGCTAAAAAAAAAAAAAAAAACAAAAAAACCACAAACTAATTTTGGCAACAGCCATGATAATAGGTCACCATGTTGTGTTCTGTTTGAAATATTTTTTTGTAAATGTCTGCACTGAAGATTTCTTTTTGTTTGCCTTTATGTAAATTTTTTACGTAGCTATTTTTATACACTGTAAGGCTTTGTTCTGGGAGTTGCTGTTAATCTGATGTATAGTGTAATGGTTTTATTTCAATTGTTTTTATGACACCCTCTGAGCAGGTACATGTCTAATTCTGATTGTTATCAGTGAAGCCTCTGCTTTCTAGCAAGTACCTAAAGTGTAAGATTGTCTTAAAGGAAAACATCAAATTCCTTTTTCATTCTTTGAAATCACAGTAAAGAGGAAGGGTGACAGCTGTGACAAGAATAAACTAAAATGTTAATAAAAGTGAGCATTTAAAAAACCATGCAAAGCTAAACAGCCAGAAAGGGAGTAAAGAGTTTCCACGAAGAAGTCTGGGTATTGAGCAAGGAACACAATGGAAAACTCCTAGCCTACGTACAGACGATGGCTAATAATCCTTTTCTTCTAGAGCAAGACACACATTTTGATTGATCTGTTATCAGTTGTCTTTCATGTTAGAATTAGGATGAGGAACTGGAATTCTGGATTAATTTTGATCCCTTTACGTTATCCGCTGCCTTAAAGTACTGTACCTTTTCTTCATTTCCAAAAGATACCAGTCAGAATTGGAAACTTTTTTTTAAAAAGTGGTCATATCAAAGCTGCATTTTTTTTTCCACAAAAATAGAATATATATATATTTTTTGTGTGTTTTTGTTAACTATGCTACAGATATTGAATGCACCTTGAGATAATTTTAGTGTTTTTAACTGGTACCTAATTTATCAAACAGTACATATAATTGTAACAATGAAATGTCTATGTATCTTTAGTTACATTCAAGTTTGTAACTTTATAAACATGTTTTATGCTTGAGGGAATTTTTAGAATGGTACTGACAAGAAAATGTTTTTGGGTGAATGGCCAATAGAAGTTGTATTTAAGGGAGAGAAGTTTCATCATATGCAGCAGGTGAGTTTCTGGAAGAAAGTAATAAGGCAGCTAGCTTTGATGGAGAGGAACAGTAGAGTAAGCAGAACATCAGGTTTCCATTTACAACTATCCAGGGAAAAAGTAGGTTTTTATAGACCGGTAGGCAAAAATAAATAAATAAATAAATAAATAAATAAAAAGAAAAAGATGGACGTTAGGAAATGTATTTTGCCACTTTTGCATTATTTAGGGGGAAGAAAACACTGTTACTTGTAAATTTGTAAAATGTTAAATGTTTGGGCAGTAGTGACTGATGTCTTAATAAAAGCTTCCTGTAGTGCATTGCCATGGATTAAATACATAAGATGTCCTATAAACTCTATGCTGTATAAAATATTAGAGGGAAATCCTGTTATATGCCTCTAAACTTTGATTTGTTACTGTTTTATTTGGCAAAAAGAAAAAAAATTACAATCTTGGTCAATATTTAAACCAAAGTAAAATGGGGGAAAAAACCAAAGTAATTTGTTTTGCATGGCTAAGCCATTCTGTTATCTCTGTAAATATTGTGATTTTTTTCTTTTTAGAATTTTGTTAAAAAAATTCTAAAATTTTTAAACACCTGTTTTTCCAAAATAAAACGTAAACACACAAAAAATGTTACTTTATATACAAATATATCTTTTTCTTTTGGTGCGAGAACACTGCCAAGCGATACACGTTTTTTTAAAAAAAACACGCAGCAGGTGTGACTCTGAACAGGAGAAGTCGGAACAGCGTCCTGTGGAGGAGGGCGCAAACATCACCTCTCTTTGTTTATAACACTACAACTAGTTCTTAAATACGGAGAAGAAACCTCCAAAGATCGTAAGGGAAAGCATAGGGAAGGGCTGAAAATTTTCATACCACTGTCTGGGGAATACAGGGGGAGAGGAGAAGACAAAAAGTCCTTCAACTTCCACAGCTACAAAAAAGGAATAAAAGCGACTCCTCGCCTTTTGGGATTCTGCTAGATCTCCTATGCACTTTAACCCGGCAGTCCTAGGAGCTGGGTTTTTCACTGCTCCGAGTTCACGATAGGCACGTTTCAAGAACCAAGAGCGCAAAAGAATTAATGTTTCTATCCATGCCTAAACAACAATAAAACCGAAGTATGTCTTCGCTCGCTTGTCTGCAATCTCGGTTTACGAGGACGCGCATGAACACGAGGGAGGGCGCTTGCCTGCAGCTCGCGCCGTTGCCCACCCTCATCCCGGGAACGTGCCTCCGCGGCGTCTGGCTGGGACCAGAAGTCCCGCGGAGCTGGGTGGGCTCGGCGTGGGTGCGGGGGCCTTCTCCTGAAGCGGAGGGTCAGGACGTAGAGAGCATAAGCGCTCACCCGGAGAGACGCGTGTGCCCGGTAGGCACGCGCAACCTTCCAGAAGTTCCTCGCGCAGGTCTCTACCTGTGACCTGCTTAGAAAAATACACCCCAGCGGTGAATCTGACAAATCTGATTTTGTACACCACCCCGGAGCTCAACTTCATTCAGTTTACTGCACGCAGGAAGGGGAAAAAAAAAAAAAAATCCCTGCTTACAAATGGTTTAAAAGCACGAGCCAGGGGCGTGGGAGAGCGCCGGGCCTCTTGTTTTATGGTTGGGAAACCAGGACAGTCGGTGGTGACCGCGCATGGCTGTACTGCAGCGGGTGTGAGCCACGCTTAAAACACAGAAACGTGATAATGGCGCGGGCAGAAGGTGAGGCCTTCCGGGAAAAGAGAGTGCTTGGGGTCAACACAGCAAAAAGCAAAGCAGCAGGGGAACTTCGTACGGCCTCCGTTCTAGGGCTTTACCACAGCTACAGCTGCTGCGCCGCCGGGGCTGGCAGCTGGTCAGAGCCTTAAGTGCTTGCCCGTAAACGATCCACGCCTGATGGTCTGTGCGTTACCCATGACTTGCCCCCATCAACCCAGCACTACAGGTGGTTTAGGCTGTAAAGTTTGTTTTGAAGTATATGTATGAATAATTACTGATTTCGTATATATAGATTATATATAGAGAGAGATAAATCTGTATCAATTACTACTTCAACATTATCAGATACTAACAAACATGAGTTTTACCCATATTGGTACCAGCCCCTAGAGACAGACAAAAAATGAATAAACGTAAATTTGTTGTCTTTTTCTAAGGTAAATTTCATTAGGGAACATCGGATATTCACCTAATATCCTCAGCTGCTGGCTGTTGCAGTTAGTTAAATCTGATTTACTTGTAGTACCACATGTAGCTGGATACCTTCCTGTTGACTTCATGTTTAGACAGCCATATGTATGTAATTACCTCCGCTAAGATTAAGCAGTGACATAATGAAATGAGCTCATGACCTCCTGTGTCAACCACATCTGTGCAACTGTTTTCTGGGTTTTCTTTTGACTTGAATGCATCTCCATCCAGGTGTCTGTTTCCAAGAATCGCCCAATCCAGGTTTTTCAAACAGATTTTGAAATTCCATTCCTACAGGCAGAACATAACTTCTCCTAGTTCTAGCAGGAGGGGAGGAAGGGAGGTGGACAGGCTGCAAACAGACCAACGAACCAACCCCACCAGACACACCTTCACCGTGTACGCCTCGTGTGATGCAGCACAAGCTTTTGGTAGCGATTTGCTACATTTCAAATTCTCAGAGAATCAAACTAAGCTTATTACTTATTATCAAATTATGTCAAAGTCAATTTTTAGAAGATGACTAACTCCACCAGCTACTCACAAGTCTTTAAATGTCCTGTAATTCATACTTTTTTCTCATTTGCTTTCTAAATAGAGACATTTATTCTGTTAGCAGCAAGGCATTCACTTTGATGTAGTAATGAATTTCAGCTTGAAAAGGTAGAGCCTGACAAATTATTATGAAATTTTACTCCTTTTAGTAAGAAAACAGTAACGTACCTCTCATCACACACCCTCCCCAAATGTTTTTGCTGTTCTCGTGTTCCCTCCGGTGATACAGCTAAGGCTTCCGTGGTCCTCTGCACCCTGTCCTCGTGCTCGTTTTCACATCTCCTGCTCCAGTTTAGTTCAGAAGTGCCAAAGCACCTTGAGATAAGTACCAGCACTTTAACACAACTATAAACATAAAATGGGCTGTGAAATGAGAAAAAAATAGAAACATACCCAACTTCCCATCGTGGGCTTCTACAAGTTCATATCCGTTGTTCTGGAGTCCCCTGGAGTTTCTCCATTTTGGGAAAATTGCACAAAATCTCATCCACACTACAAAGGCTCAACTGTAATACCACAACACATACTTACACCTATAGCACCAGCGTGACTAAGGCTTTTACTCTTTTTTTTTTTTTTGGCTAATGCTTCTCCTGTCACTCATACAACTAGAAATAATGTTAAATAAATAATATCAGGAATCTTTGTACTGTAACGCCAGCACAAGTCTTAACGTTTAAGGATGTGATCTTTTTCATATATTTCAGTCCAGGTAGTTATGACGCAAGGATTTATTGCATACTATCCAGCCCTGGACTTGAGAGAGAGCAGAGTGAAGAAAGTTACATCCTATTGCTCTAAGAAGTAACAGATTAAATTCTGTTTCAGTATAGTCATTTCCACCCATTTACTTTTTCTAGGAAAAAGACATCCCTCTAAATACAAACCTACATTCAACCTCGCTCAAAAAAACCCTCTGAATAATAACGCTTATATTAAAAGAGGCCAACTATAAATCCAGAAGAGGAGCAATGCTTCCCTCAGCTCAAACTTGCATCATCCTAATGCGTATTTTGTCCCAAGATTCTCACCGGAGCCATCAAGTAATCACCTGCATAGGTACATTACTGATGACAATTTGTGCTCTCCAGAGCTAGAAAGCAAATAGAAATTCAGATTGTGCCGTAAGTGTTCAATCATGTCTGCACACCAGATCCAAGATTTCATTAGTATTTGCATCTGTCACAAGAAGAGCTAGTCTAGCATGGACAACAAAATACATTTAAAAAGAAGAACATAATTGAATCTAAATTCAGGAAATGAAAGCAATTAAAGAGTCAAATAAAACCTCATCTAGACAAAATATTTCCACAAATTCAATTTCAGTGATGTTGATATAAAAGCGCTCTCTGTTTCTATTACTCCGGATAAAGAAAGATCACAGCAATTTCCATTAATTTAAGAAAGTAAACAAACACAACAAACACAAGCCAAAGTGACTGCACTTACTAAACAGAAAGAAACAGGGTATGGAAATCAGATCAGACAGACTTTCTGATAAAATTACGAGTTATCAAAATTACCAGTGTGTGGAATAAGGTAGTTTCACTTCTATGTGCAATGTCTTTCTAACTCCCACTTGCTGCACCTCGAAGAAATCCATTTTGCAGTGCAGCCAAATTTGCTGCGTGTCTTCTGCACGGTGCTGGGTCCCAGATTTTCCTAACGCAGAATCTATCGGGAACAACAGTGGAAAAGCAGAGTGTTTTCACTGAAATTTTTACACATATTATAGGCAGTGTTAAGAAGTACAAACTTGGCAGCAAAAGTCAGCAGTGTTTAGAAGCTCCTGAGAAGGTAGCATTCGCGGACCACCACCTCTTTTCACACTGGCTCTGCCTGAAAAATTGATCATTTTGTCCTTCAAAAAAGGGGTGCGGGAGAGTAAAATTGCCAGTAAATAGGAGCATAACTCACTAAAACTTACCTTTAACTGACAGCTAAATCTTTTTCAAGTACAATTTTTCTTTAAAAAAAAATAAACAAAGCTGAGATGAGAATGTTGCTGGGGTCACTGGCCCCTGAGGATGTAGTCCTTTGACAGCTGCAGTGCTCCATCCTAATGCTCTCTGCTGTTCTCTCTGGGGTGCTTATTCAAACATTTGCTCTCTCCTCCTCACGCATATGCTTTCCACATTTACACTAGCTAAAAAGGTGCTAATAGCTACCACCAAGAACGGATCTGCATCCCCAGGCAGTCAGAGCTGTCCTTTATGAAGCTGCTAGCCTTAGTGTCCATCCTTAGCTCCAGCAGAGGAAGCCATCACATCTCTTCATATAGCTCTGGAGAGGGAGCAATACATAGTATTGGGCAGAGGTAAATTCAACAAATGAACAAATCCATCTAGTTCCAGTCACAGCGGGACAGAGATTTAAATGCTGAAAAGTAACTTTAACCATTACAGAACGTATGCAGAGAGCTGGCATGAAGCTGGATATATTTGCTTCCAAAGTTCTAAGGAAGGTCTAACAGCTGAACCAGCAGAAGCACCTGGAACAGAACTTGTTGAAGCACTAATCCAGCCTCAACGTAGCAGTAGGTACCAAGAGAACTTTTTAAACATTTGCATTTTTCCCATCAGTACAATTCCACTCAAGAGTTCAGAGGCGAACTGAGAGAAGAAAGAAAACTTTCTTGTGATCTGTGAAAATAATCAGGTTGGACAGGATAAGCCTTTTCAGCTCCAAGAGGTATGGTGACCAACCCAAACGCCTCAGCTTCCTCACTATACCTAATACTGTCTTTATTATAATTCAGCTTTCAATGCAAAAAAAAAAAAAAATCTACATAAATTTTCATGAGGAAAAGTATTCAAAAGCATTTCAAGGTATTATTAACTAATGAACCCTTACCAAATGATGTTTTAATGCACTCAGCTCTTTCATCCAACTAAATCTTGACACAAGACATGAGTACAATAAGTAATCTGGCACAACAATGCATTATTCACCATCCCCGATAAATACGCTTGAAATACAAGGCATGGCCATTTGTTGCTGGCTGGGCATATGGAAGAGACACGGCCAAAGAAACAGTGAACATGGCTATATTAAACAGCAAAGGTAAGAGAATATCTGAGTGGGAAAACAGCCTCTCGCTTTCTACCATCCTGAAGAGAATTTTGGTGTGAAGATGTCACAAATGGCACACGCAGTTTGTATTACTGATGCTCATCCCCATGGGAAAAACACTAAATTTGGCTAATTCAAAAACAAACACAGCAGGACAGAGGTGGTAAGAGAGAAAGTGTCAGAAACTGAGGGGCCAAGATGGAACATACACTGAAGTGACTCACAGGGCATTAAAGCTGACCAAGAATCATTAGAAAAGATCCAAAGGAAATTAAATCGGGAACATGAATTTTCTCAAAAAGAAACCAGAACAACATCTGTAGATTTCACAGGAAGACGATAAAACAGGCTGCCCAGAAAAAAATCCTGCCTGCAACAGCAGCTATAAAGTATCCAAACAGATTTGGAAAGCTGATTATAAAGTTCCAAGTAAAAATTTTCACACACATCCCCCTGCCCAAAACAGGTACCATAAGCTGAAACTAACCGGAACCAAAATATGAGCAACCGAGACATGACCATGTAGTAACTAGTGAGCCATAACTGGGAACAAAAGAGCTTCTAAATTAAACACATCATACAAGAGGAATTCAAAGGATTGCAGACTACTCTGGAAGACAGCCTTAAGTGGAGGAGGATTCAGGCTGATAGTTAAGGTATGTTTACGGCAGTTCCTTACTGTCTCGGGTTCTACAGAGACACAAGCTGTACAAGGTCCAGTTTCAGAAGAATCACCTGCTAGGTTGTTGCCTCGGGGTCTGACCCTCCTCCGTTACGTTACAGGCTTGAGACACAACTGATAGGAACTATAATGCTTATTGATGAATCAACAGATTACTAACAATTAATAAATCAAATAACCTAATTAACTAATAAACAGACTTCTGTTACCAATTTACATTACTTGGCTTGCTATTACACATCACCAGAAAGCCACTGTTCATCACTATTAAATCCTATTAACTACAGACAGCTACTCCTGAAACACAAATGTGTCACCCTTCTCTCCCCACACCACTTAACATTAGCAAATAATCCCTCTGCAGTCTACCCTCCTGCACCAGGACCTCCCAAAGCAGACCCGACGGGAAGTCCAGTGAGTTGTCCCAGGGGTTCCCTCCAGCACCCCGGTGGCCTTGAACCGGCGGGACAGCCACTCTGCCATCTGTAGAATTTCGTACTCTTACTGCTGGAAAATCTGCCCTCCATTTTTCTTTACCTTACTTTTAATTTTTCCATTCCTGAACCCACCTTTTTGCTCCCCTCGTACCTCCTTCTCTCCAGCCAGTCTCCTCCCAGACAAACACCCTGCTTCTAGTCGCTTCTCCATTGGTTACAAATATGACATATCCCTACCCAAATTCAGTGGTTTTGATATCAGTACTGAAGTAATCTCAGCTTTATCTGGCATTACTGATACAGTTACTCTACTGTGGGTGGCCTTGCAAATCAAACTCCCCTACAGTTGCCTGGTTCACACCAGTTACCTTTAGCTTACATGCCTTCCAAGACAAATCACTCTACCTGAGCCTTGATAACACTACCTGGTTCCAGTTAAGTACAAGCACATTCCTACCCTCTGCGTGAACAGAGTGCCCATGACAGCAGCTCGTTTTTCCAGACTCTTTTGGTTCGCATACACCATCCTGCTCTCTTAGCTGATGCGTTGCAAAGCGTTGCCCTTGACGCGTGCTTCGGACAATCTGGAGGTTTCCTGCAGAGACCTCAGGATACAAGACCAGCAGGACGTCTTGCTCCCTCCCTGCAGGTTAAATCCAAGTGACCTGAGACAGGACAAAATCCATAGAGGTCACGGCCGAATGAGTAATTTGTGAAATAGAGGTAACCCAGAAAATGAGTTGATTTTAATCCACAAATTCAAAGAGGTAGCAGAAATGTTGTACTGCTCCCATCCCGTTGCCCCCCAGATGGAGTTAACAGAGCATAGTTAACTATGCCAGGTATTTTTTTTGCAGCAAAGCCCTGTGTGAAGAGAGCATCCAACGCCAGTCTTACCAGTCCCTGAAGTAACCAGCAGAAGCAGAGCTGACTGCTTTGAGCAGAGAGCTTTGTTCACTCTCTCCACACTTCTGGTGCCTGAGCTAGTGCCAGCGAGCATGCTTGGCGGGAAGAATTGTCCCGCTTGAACCTATCTGGGGAAGGGGAGGGTTTTAGGTGGGATGTAAAACATCCCAGTTAACACGAACAGGGTTTTAACTGTAGACAGCTAACTTTATTAGCCACAAAGATCAAGCAATCGTCACAAACATACCCTTCCGATCCCTAATCATTCTTGACAGCAGGTGGAATTTTGTGTTTTGAATTAACAGTCCGTCTTCCCTCACATCAGAGATCATTTCCTTCCAGTACAGCCTCCACGCCTGCAGAGCAAGGCAGCATTAATAGGTTTTTTTCTCCCCCGCTGGTGCCGAACAGCCTATGATTAATCACACTGTCACCGGATCCTGTTCTGATGAGAAAAGTAAGCTACGCATTATTTGTATTTCTAAATACGTTAGGCATTTACAACATGGTTTGAACAGTTGCTACACTGAATTTCTGTGACACTGGCTTGAATGGCAAAATGACAACTGTTTAGTATGTGGAGATCTGCTAGCCATTTCTAAGCCCTGGCTGAAAGTACCCAGGCTCAACAAAAAAAATACCAAGAATTATTTTCTCCTTTTCCTCTAAAACCTGTTACCAGTAAAAACTCAAAGTCCATTACCATTCCATTGGCAGTTGCTTCTTACATGTAATTAGCCTGCTCAGAAGGTGCTGGTGACATTGCTTGCTTTAATGCTTTCCAATGGAAAGGTTCAACTGTCAGAATTGTTCAGAATTTTTTCAGCATTGAACTGGGCTGCAATCTCTGATGCTTAGCCATTTTTTATGTTCCTATATTCTGCAAAATAAAGCCTTGTACCACAGCGAGCTCAGGGCCCTTCAGCTGGGACATCTGCCCTCCTGAGTAGTCACCTCAGGCAAACAGCAACCTACCAGATTTTTCCAAACCTACAAGTTTTACCTCTTTCATTAAAGGCAAAGATTCCCCTCCCTCCTTATTACTGCTTTTTATTGCAATTAAGTGATTTGATAGTTCTGCCTGGTTGTTGGCTAAGTCCCAGTGCATATCCTATGATATTTGGCAATTGTCTCAAAGACAACTGGATCACGTTCAGAACCTCACGAGGAAGTCAGACCCTGTAATTTTATTACCAGTTTCTTATTGAAAGCAAAACATCAGACTGAAGCTAATGTATTCTGTTGACACAACAAGCTGCAAACTCCTGGCTTACTCTTTCCTAATCAGAAGTCTAATCAAATTTTACATGTTAATTTGATCTGATTATTAACCTGCCCAGGAAGGAAACTTCTTTTTTCCCCGGTTATGCAAGTCAGGACCCTCCTGGGCTCACTGCCGAAGTCCAGACACTGGCAGGCGCTGGTACGGACCTGCCATCTTGTTTTGCCGGGGCGGAGTTTTGTCACCTCTTAAATAGCGGGTAAGACCAGACCCGGAGGAGCAAAAGCCCCACAAACACCGTGCTGGTGGAGGGCAAGGCCGCGCCCACAGGCCGCGGTCCGGGCTGCACCTCCAGCATCTCCCACCTCAGTCCCGCTGC
>NW_010518235.1:35273-68262 GCF_000687285.1 Phaethon lepturus | reverse complement strand
TTTCTGTGATTCTGTGACTGTCATTAGCTGATTTAGGTGATTAATCTGAGCTCTGAAAATATAGAAGAAAATTTGCCCAGTGCAGAATTCAGGTATGCTGAGAAATTAAAATACTTAGTGGTCAGTAGCCGGAATTAAGGCACTAGTGTCTAGTGATCACCCAATTATTATCGAATTGGTCACGAAATATAAACTCACTCTGCTCCAGAATTAGTCCTTGAAATCCTGTCTTCACTGGTCTGAGTTAAGGAGGAGAGACCGTAGCAAGTATGGAAAGCTAAAAGCAATCAAGATATGGATAAGCCTATCAGGAAAAGCATGTTTCGGGGATAAGAAGCTCTGGAGAATTCATTCTTTTCCTGTTGCATGAGAAGGCCTCAGACTTGTATGCTTCTTCTGATGTCCACAGTATTGCCTACTGTTTTATAAAGATAATGAATGCTGCATGTTACACACCCCAAGACATCCTTACGGTGTGGTTTTCAGCACCATTAAACAGCTGGAGCCTGTACTTAGTGTTTGTAAATCATGGGGCTTTTTACCTAAGGATGCCGGTAATTAGTTGCTCTCCCTAAAGGATGGTATCAGAAGGTCAGCACTTTTCAGGTGGAATAAAACCCACGGGAAGATGCTGGGAAAAGCCGGGGGCAGGCTCTGCTCAGCTTGCTGCAGGAGCATACTGGAGATGCCACCCAATTAAACTGGACAGCGTAACCTAGGACAGGGAGGAGCCCTCTCTGGGCTGAACTCTTTTTCATCCCTCTCTGTACTCTGTCCTTGAACTTTAATATTGCAAAACAAAAGAAAACTCTGAGCTTTGAGTCTCTTTCCCTAAACACATTATATATCACAGTTAAATTTCTGATTCCAGTATGACTGTAGTCTTCATGGGGTGAACAATTTTGCCTGCTGTCGCTCTATTTCAGAGGTACCTGACCTACTTAATCTCTGGGCAAGGGGATCTGGGGATCCCATATCTGGGGATATGCCCAAAATGAGGACTCCAAGGTCTCTTACAGTGTGCAATATGGCTTTTCTCAGAAATGTTATCGCAAGTATAATGATTTGGAAGGGGGGATTGTTTGGGTGGTTTTGGATTGTCATTCACCTATGCAAAAAGGTTACTGTCTGCCACTAGCGTAAAGAGCTGAAGGCATCAAGATGACTCCTGTTCCCTTGCTCTTTATCTGCATAAAGAAATGAGGCTGGCCTTAAATAAAATGACTGTCACCTGGGTTTCAGAAAGAAACCTATGTGTTTAAAGCAAATAATTGCCACCCTGTGGTTCAGTGTTGTGGAGACTGGAGGCTAAAGGGGACACTGGAAGTGGAGGCTGGTGCCTCAGCGTGGTCAGGGAGCAGAGGGACAGGAGAGAGTGGCAGGCAGTGCCCAAGGGGCAAACGGAGAGGAGTGTCGAGTATCAGGGGAAGGTAATGTGCTGCAAGGAACTGTAATGGAAGAGAAAGAAACCAAGAAATCACTGAGTGGTACATGTCACTGGAGATTTAAGGTTGGATCCTGTTCCTTTACAGGCGTGGGGAGATATGGTGTGGGTTTTAGGTAGTTGCTTTCTAAAGCATCAAATACCAAACAGTAAATATGACTCCCTTTTTGCCCCTGCTTAGAGGTGTAAGGCTTAAGCCACTACTAAATTTGGAAGCAGGGAGCCTGAAGGGAGAGATTCTGAGTCCTGTTTTTTATAGGCACATGGTTGGCAACAAAGTGTTTGCAAAGACCTCATGGGGAGTTGTTGTTCCTGAGACACCATTCAGCCCAGTTGGTGGCTTCTGGAATTTTGTACTGGTCTCACAAAGTTTCTGAGTTGTTGATGTCTTTCTACAATGAACCTCAAAACCTTCTGAGATTTGCCCATAATGAGAGTAATTTCTTTGCTGTGTGTACGATTGCCAGGCAGCACACTGAGAAGAGTTTTAATAAAGACATCACTTTAAAGTAGGCTGCTACCATCTGTTCTGCCCTCTAATTACAAATAGGAAAAAAAGGGAGAGAGAATAGTTTGCAATTGCATCATAGAGACAGCAAGGAGAAAGGAGTGACATAAAGGTACGCAAGTCTCCAAATATGGCCTGCATCAGTTATGTTGCTTTCATGATTCATATACAAATGGAAGATGAAACTGTTCCCTTGTGAGAGGAAAACCTCCCTGTGATAGTAATTTGTTTTCAGGATATCGGAAACTTAATCTGAAATGGCATGTCTCTAACAATATATACCAGTGTCTTCTCTTTCGGTGTCAGTTACTTAGTCCCAGAAAAACCATGTATGTGAGTTGTGTGTGTTTGAAATAAAATAAAAAATACGTTAAAAAAGATGATCTGGTAGGCAGTGGATTGAGGATCAGAAGAATGGAGTTCAATTCCAGTTTCCATTCATTTCAACCAAAATAAACAACAATAGGGTGTCTAATTCCAAGCGTAACTCTGCGTTTGATTTTCTGTGAGGCTTACACAGTACTTGCTTGTACTCGTAAAACAGGAATAACAACCCTATGTTGCATAGGAGTGTTGCCAAGATTCAGTCAATTTAATGTTTGTGACTCATGAAGGTTCTTGTCTGACAGGAAGCATATACGATGCACTGAGATATGGGGGCTTTGATTTGATTCTCTGCCGCCTTTTCTGCCGTGCTTGTTGTACCAGTATATGCTACCTTCTCTGTAGTACTTACACCTTTGCAACAAATATGGAGTAGGCTGATGCTGAAAAACGCTCCGCAATCCCTCTGTGGTGGTGAAACCACATATCCTTGCTCCCAAAGGTGCTGCCCAGTGTGGTTCACGCTGCTGCGGTGGAAACTGCAAAATCTCCTGTGCCTGTAAGTTAATCATAATCCTCAACCATGTAAAGAGTGGCCAAGCAGGAAGCAACAGCTGCTTGAAGACCCTTCCTTCACCCTTATTATTTGAGAGGCATGTAAGCTCAGAGCCTCTCTCTCTCAAGGCAGCTATGTTGCTGCTCCTGGCTAGCAATTATGCGCTGTCTTAAGCTGGGAAGCCCTGACCTCCTGAAGCAAATTCCTGCAGGTCCTGCAATATGTTTATGCATTTACTTAATCAAATTATTAGAGAGTTTATCTGAAAACATCTAAGCACACTGCAGAAACTGAGCAGGAATAAATTCCCATTTGATACAGGAAAACAAAATCAAAAACATGTGGCAAAAAGGAAACTTGGATGATAGTTAATGAATCCTTCCACTAAGGAGGATCAGTTGGTATTTGGTCAGTGTGGATGATCAAATCATTGTATGTTCATGGACCTTGTCTTAAATACTCATTGGTGATTAAGTGGTATGAAACATGGTGTTCAGAGGGAGAAGTAACAGGCATATAGCTCTTCCTTTTTCCCCCATTTCTTTTCAAGTCTGAAGATCTGGGAACATATGTCTTGTTTCCTAGCTGTGAAATGGGTCTGTTACATCCTTTTCTTTACCAAAATATTGACAATGAAAAATGGAACAGAATTCTCTCTCTTTCTCTCTTCCATTGCCCTGCAAATAGTCAAAGTGAACGAGACAAGTTGTTCCAAGACAGTGCCATCAACCAGTGTGCAAATGTAATCAAGGTATTTGCGCCACAATGAGGACTCCACCAAAATCACTAAAATGTTTTTGAATAAAGGAATTAATAAAACCCAGACCTGCCCTACCAGCAATAATTTCCTGCAATCATATGGTGCAACAAGGGGATTTTAGCCATCATGAATGCTCTCCCATGCTTGTTTCTATTAATGTCTCAGGCTCAGAAGGGATTGCAAGCCTCAATTTACTCATGTCTCTAAAACTTTTTGAATCCTTAGACACTACAGGAATGCAAATTACTATTAAGTTTGAGGCCCAGACATAAAGCTTAGAGGGCTGTGTGTTCTTTCAATGCATTTCTCTATATGTAACTGTTTCAGATAAAAGATGGTCCATAAAACCTTCTCAGCCATCACACAAATATGTATCATTCAACTTTTCGTTTAAGTATGAAAAAGACAAACCTTCCTTAAGTATACTTACCAGGAAGCACTGGAAAGCTACCTACATTTGTAAATATGATTTCAGTTTTTGATGACTACAAGACCATCCTAGGACAGGGCTGCCCAGGAGAGAGTGTGGGCCAGGGCAGGTGATATCCTCCACGTTCCTGCAGAACATGACAAAAGATACTTGCATGGCTATGAACCTTCTTCCTCCTCTGTTAGGTCATTGCTGCTTGGAGAAAGTGGTTTGGACATGGTTTATTCTCAGACATTAGTGTAAGGCTGAAGTACCATGGAATGGATGAGGTTGGAAAGGACCTCTGGAGAGTGTCTGGTCCAACACCCATACACAGCTCCAAGAAGCTGTCTAGCTTTACATTCCGTGGAAGTGCTTAAAATTTTGGCATGCATTGGGATTAAGGAAAAGGAGAGGAATGGTTTCATAAGACTTCTGAGGCCCCCCTGCAAACAGATGTGCTCTAATTCTGCCTTGTGGCTCCGCTGAGACAATGTGCTGTCTCTCTGAAGGGAATGTCTAGTCTGAATGTTAGTCATCTTGTAACAAAGGTTCTTGATTGAGCTGTATGACAAATATTTCTTTACATAGCTGAGAAACCTTCTCAGTCCTCTAATTCCCCCAAATGGAGATTACAAGGTCAACCTGCTTCAAATAGAAGATGAAACTAGTTTTGAAATAAATGTAAATGATAAATGATCTTTCTGTTTCTGTGTTGTTAATTTTTTCTGCACTCGGCAGACCATAGTGAAGAAATCACCTTGGATTTAGTTTCTGGTTTTCTGCAAATATAGAAATTAGTTTGTGAGAGAAACACTTCCAGGAGTCTCTATTGTACAGATAGTATGTGTCTAGTCTAATGTATTTTCCTATATCTGCATCTCTCTGATAAAGGGGGAGAGACTTTTTATATCTTTCTCTATAACAACATACTTCGATGATCAATAACGTCACTAATGCTATAAAACTACTTCAACAGTCCAGGTAGTAGTGTCAGCAGCTTTGTTAGTTCTAAGTGGTACATCAAATAGAATGGAAAAACACTTCTTAAAATGCTCAAGAATCACACTTTTTAGATTAATTTTTTGATCTATAAATTATGTAAAAGAATTTAGGTTCCACAGTTGACAGGACAGTATTATTATTATTATTGCTCTTTGTCAATATAATTGCAGAATCAAAAGAATTATTTCCAGTAAATTATTTCAAGATTGCTTTGTGTATTCTTGAGTTTGCTCAGAAAATACCTGGAATTTTAATGTGTCCTGTAGCAATAAAAATATTCCTATTCCTTTATTAAGGGATGCAACTCCTGTTTTTTTTATTTTGATGCATATTGGTTGCTGAACATATCTTATAATCGGGAGAAAATTATTTCAAGGATACAAGATAAATAATTATTTTTTTTGCATAAACACAAATGTTAATATAATCAACATATTTGCTTGTGGGTTGGGTATTCAAACTGAGATTATTATCTTGAAAATTATTGCAGGGAAGAATGGCACCTTATTACTTAACAGAGCAGATCCATATGTGTATTCAAAGTCATAATATATTTTCATTAGGGAGAGAGAAATAACATTTCATTTATTATTTATTTTTCTATTAGCTCTGTGTACTAGCTCATTTTGTATGAACTAAGTTGTCTTCTAGTTCTCTGTACAACAGCAAAATAATCCCTTAAATATCATCTACTTTACATCTTTGCTTTCTATGCTGCTTTAAGGCTCTGAGGAAACCAGACAGACTCCATGCACAGACGGTTTATATGAAACTTTTTTGTAAATATAAACTTCTGTGCCTTATGCAGCCATTTTTTATTCTTATGTATGGGGTCTTGAATCAGTCATTAATTTGTGCTTGCTTTCCCCATTATACAGTAGTTATAAATATAAAAAGTTAGAATATGGAGAGAGGACAAAGGAAAATGGAGGCTGGAATATAGGAAAACTTCAGATGTATGAAAGAGTATACTCTAGGGATGGGCATATTTGTAAGAATAGCAAAATTACTTTCTCCTGAAATATTTCTGCAAATACCTAATGGAAAGTAATAGCAGTTGAAAGAATATCATTAAAATGAAAATAAATAAAATTGGAAGTGTTTTAAGAAAAAAATCCTGATTTTTTTGAAAAGAAAAACCCTTTTCCTTGCCAAATCTACAGCTGCTTGGCAAATAGAAGGTTGTTAATATTTGTGTTTCAGATTTTCTTAGTATTTTCTAACCCTCAGAATTTGACACAAACAATTGCTTTCTACATGTGGAAAGGCTGATGGTTTTAGTTCATTTACTTCACCTGTAATGAGAAAAAAAAAAAATCATACTTTTAAGGCAAGGAAAGAACCATAACTGATGGATATTGTCAGTCTGACCAGCTGTATAGCACATCCTCAACATTTCATCAAGGTCTGGGAGGGAATGAAATGTGATGATCCTGCTCTCAGGTGCTCTGACACCTCAATTATTATCTTAAAAAGTAGTGATCCCAATACTATTCCTTCTCTTCCTATGCTTCTACAGTTCAGGAAGTAAGGAATAATTTTATTCTTAGATCCTGTTTCCTTTTTAATTAATGGCTCTGCACTCTCAAGAAAGTTCCATGATTATTAATCACAGATGGAAGGAGGCATGCAGGCTTTTAACAGCGGGTGAAGCTCAATATTTAGAGAACTTGCTCTGGGGAAAATCACCCAGGTCCCTCTCCCAGATTCCTAACTCCTCCTATGTGTCTGTGAGCATCACCGCAAATCGGGCCCTGGCATAATTTCATGGGCCAATCCCTCTGTTTAGACACTCAGCTTTTTTTCATAAAGCCTAAGAGCCTTTTTCACAGAGCTGACATCTCAACATGATAATGAGAACCTCTTCTATTTCATCTAAGAAAGTCCAACAAGGAACTGAGACATCAAACAAATAGGAGAGGCTTTCATGTTTGGAAATTTGACTGTTCTTCTAGCACACATCTTCATCCTTTTTTTTTCTAGGTAAAAAAGAAGAATTTGTGCTTACAAGAGGGTTAATTATATAAATGAAGCACTTTCCATTCTCAGATATAGGCTTAATGAAATGAAATCTTGGAACCTCTTAAAGTCTGATCCAAGGGGAAATAAAACCAAACACAACATAGGCCAGTTGGCTGAACGTGTTAAGCAAAGCAGGAAAAAAGAGAGAAAATTTGACTATGAACAGAAGTTTGAATAGAGAGGTAAAAAAAAAGGTGATGATAATGACTGAACATTCATATTGCCAGGATGCTCCCAAAGAAGAATGCAGCTATTATTTGGAATGGAAACAGTTTGTGAAGAGTTGACAGGCTGAATTGATTTAAGGGGCTCAGAACAAAACAATTATTTAGCAAAAGAAAAATATAAAGATAGGTAAAGGTTTTCTTAAGTCTTGAACAAAAAACAACACAATCTCTTTTCTGAGGTGAGGTAAATGCTTTTTCTCAAACTAATTTTTGGTGTCGCAGGGAAGAGGGATACAGAGTTCAGTATCAGGCGTCCTGTGTACAAACTCTTCCATTACGTCCTTTGTTCCCATTTGAAGGCTGCATAGTGGCAATCACTCTGAGCCAATGTTTATTTGGATTTTTCCTTTTAGGTGTAGAACGGATGAGCAGAGAACAGCAATTTTTCTCTTAGAGAAAACTACGACCATGGCAAAATCATTCTGAGGGGAAAAAAAAAAAATCCTGCAGATTCATCCTGGGTTCTATTGGATCTGCCTTAGAAACCCGCAAAGAAATCCTCATTCAAATTCATGACTGCTTTACATAGCTTCAGTTGTGAAATGATACCTGTACCATGAACCTCCACGGCCATTTAAAAAGAGATAGCTTGTGAGTATTGCACTTGTAGAAATGTGCTAGAAAACATGAATCCTAAAGGTGCATAAACTAGGTGGGAGATATAAAAAGAATGTTAAATATATTTCATATTATTTTGAGGTCTAACTGATGCTTTTCAAATCCTCATGTTACATTTCATAAAGATTTGATCCTGTTGTTGTGCATTAAACTTGCTGTGGTGGGATCAGAGCAGAGCACGCCTCCACCTACATGACTGAGATCTAGGGAAATTTAGGCTGAGAAAGCTCTGGATCCCTTCGATGATTTGGGACTACTCTGCCACAGTCTGTAGAAGCTGCCGGTGGCTGTGGCTGTGCCAAACGAGAAGATTTACCCAAGGGGGTTAACTCTCAACGTCACAAATTGCAGCTGTGAGAGGATTAAATTCCTTTGTGATCAGGAGTCTTCTGGATTTTAACTTTCAATTGGTAGACTTTGGGTGCAGATTACTCCCCTTTTGGATCGACCCCAAGATCTCCGGTATGAAATCAAGCAAAATTTCCCTTTGGGAGTCTTTAGATGCCGACTCCTGCCATTTTTTAATTCCTACTGTTCTTTCCCTTCATTTTAGAAGTGGCCTAAGTAAATTGGGCATTTCTGCTGCTCCTTCCTCAGTTTTTGTTCTTTTTTTAGGAGAAGGGAATAGAATAACAAAACCAGGTGAGTTGTTTAGTGTGCTTAATTGCATAATGTACACAGTGAATAAACCAAGAACACTTTTCAATGTGTGATTTCTATTTGGGTTTTTTGGGGGTTTTTTTTGCTAAGTTTGGCTAGTAACACTACAGTTAGTAGTTATTTACCTAAAAAAAGGCCCTTTTTACATTCTGAAACCTATCTTTAAGCTTCTTGAAATCATTGGAATTAGTCAACATCCTCTTCCTTCCCACAGGGATGGATTCACTGGGTCTGGGTCCTCTGGGAGGTCAGGGTAAGCATCTCCAGGTGGCTTAATGCTGCAGAGGATTTTTCCCCCTCTGTTATGATTGGCAGTGCATTTCAACCTGGTTTGTGTGAACAAAGCCAGCGAGCGAGAAGCAATCGGACATGGATCCTTTGAGGCTTCAAAGCCAAGCTTTTCCCACTTAAATGTCAGTCGACCACTGTTTGTCAGCAGCATGGAACGCCCTGACAGAAGGAAATTGAGTCTTTTCTGCTTGTTTAATGCCCACGTGGCAGCGGGCTGTGCGCGGTGCCACGCTGGGAAACGAAGGGTGCCTGGGAAGAGCAGGGCGAGGTGAAGCTGCTGCCTCGCAAGCCGCCCACGCACGGACACTGCAGCAGGCTCAGGGCACCCCGACCCCCTCTTTTAAAGACCCACCTCAGGCAGAGGAAGTTTCCTAATCTGCTTGCTTTTTGCCTAAAAGAGGGGATCCCAGGCAGCCTTTCCATACCTTACCAACCAGCTCTGGCTGTTTTGATGCTGTCCAGAGCGCGTAATCCCGCGTACAGAGCCGGGGGCACACGAGCTGTCCTAGGGAAGCCTCTGGTCCTGCTTATTCTCTGGCACAGCGCTGAGTTTGGCAATGCGGGAAACATCAGCAAGGCTCTTTCTGGGCTCTGGGGGATGCGGCGTGGGATATTCCCGTATGTGAGGGCATAGGGTTAGCGTTTTAAGCACAGGAGTCTGCAGTCCTTGCTTTCATCACTGACTTTTGAGGAGATTCCTTGGAAATCAAGGATACTTTTTGTGTGAATAAGGTGTTTGGGAGGAAAAGGGCCCTGACTCTGCTTTAGGAAAAGAGGCCCCTTAGGAAAAGGCCCTGACTCTGTAGCTGTGCTGAAATCAGGAGTAGTGCCCCCTCTATCATAAAAATACAGATTTTAGTCAAAAAGGTTACTCTGATGAAAATTAATATTTCATCTACATGTTAATAAGCCAAATGCTTCAGATGACTCACCATTGGGTGAAGTTCATACAGCAGGTGTCACTGCCTGAGTAAATAATGCTATTAATTGTTTGTATTTAGTTCTATTTGTTAATCTCTCTTGGACATGTTATTTGCAGTTGTCGTCAAGATAAATTTGCACCCTGCCAAACTGCAAACAAGGACCACCATCCCCACCAGTTTATTCATGCCAGCGGTTTCAATTAGCTGAACTCTGAAATACATCTGTCTTGGGAAGAGAAGTACCATACCTAACAAGCTATTTTTTCTCTGTGTCAAAATAGCAATATCACAATGAAGATCTGATCTCAATGACTGGAATAGAACTATGAATAATAGTATCTAATCAAGATATTAATTAAAACTTGTAATATCATCTTAGTGGGAACGTGTTGCAAAGTTAAATTGTATTTTTTCTCATTTTAAATTAGCACAGTAGATTAACAGGTGTTCTCCATATGTAATTACTTTCAGTGCAATTAAAAGCTGAGTTAAACATTACAGCTATATAGGGGTAGACTGCGGCCAGGCACTTTGAGAGGGTAAAGGCAGAGAGGAGTGAAAATGTGGACCAGGATGCTCTGGCTAAGTTCCAGTTTGCTGATCACATCCTACTTAGTCAAAGCTGCCTGGTAGTTTCAATTAGTTGCTGTGTTCCCCTCATATTTCCTTGGAGGGCTGGGTGCTTTGCAATATAAAATTGAAAAGCTGCTTCCTCCACGTGTGCCTGCCTTTAACTCTCAAGTGATAACAATTTCAAATAACAGATCTATTTCAACTTCATTTTTGTGTTCAGGAAAGGCTTTTCCCTTTATCTATCTCTCTGTATAGGTATATATGTATGAACATACATATGTATTTTTTTTTAAAAGACTACCTACAAACTGAGTCTTTCTGTGTGTAACATAGCGCTTTTGCTTTTCTCATGTAAGATCCCTGGATGAAAACTTGTCACATTGTTTTTGCTGAAAAATCTGGTTGTATATTTTCTAGCTTTCTAGTTGTACAACTGATGGCCTCACAGGCTAATTCAGCTCATCACCCAGACTGATTTTGAGTGTTTTGACAATGATGATCTAGCACTGAGCTTCCACAGCAAGAAGACTTTAGAATCAGTCCCTTTTGACAGGCTGGTGATGACAGGGATTAAAACAGAGATATCTGGGTCTGAAGGCATGGGATAAAGGACAAAATTGTGTTTGTCCAGCCAAAACTGGATTTTTTTGTTGTTTTGGCATTTGTCAGGTAGACTATTGAGCATCTGTGGTTAGCTGCATGTAGAGGGCATCAATGTGACTGATCGTGGGATTTATGTCCCATAATGCTGAAGGGATTACTTTTCAAGTAAGACTTGAAAGGGCATTTCAGAATTAACTGTATTTACCTTCTTCTAAAATGAATACTCAACATTTAAGTGAACGAAATCTGTTTCATTCAAAATCCCAAGCCTGCCAAAATCAATGGAAGACTTTCCAAAAACTTCAGTGAGCTTTGATTATAAGTGAAAAGAATTAATGTTGCAGGAATAAGAATGTCTGAGCAGCCTTTACAAGCGAGTAGGAAATCGCAGGAATAGTTTGCATTTATACAGAATTCTTCCCAATGGGATTTCATTCTACTTTGAAAATGGACTCCTTGAACAAGCTTTAACTCCATTTAAATATGCATACATATAGAAAGAGATTGTTTTATTTAAGAAGGTTTTTCTTTTCCCCATCAAGCGTAACTTCTTAATCATTCAATTTTTTCCCTCTTTGTGGTTTCTTAGTATTTTTCACCACCTCTAGCCAGACATTAGATTTCCCAAGACAGACAGATCCCTGTCTTGACAGGTTATTAATTATCACAGCTGGAGGTGGGGTGTTGTGGCTGTTCCTTGCTGTTTGTCATTTGACAGTAAAACTGGATGAAAACTAAGGCTTTGGAAGAAAACAGGAATAAACCCCAGCATTTGTATACAGTGCACATTGGCTGAACAGCTGCTGGGTTGTTTTTCAGACCATCTCTGATGTCTCTTATCCTTCTTTCTTGAACTTCTCTTTTCTGAACTCAGAGATCTTAAAACAGAGAAAAATGTGATACCAGACCAGTACAGAAGGTAGCAAATTGTTGCTGCAAATATCTTGCCTTACTTAAAGATATATCCCAGAAATCTGCAGAGTGAGGTTGAAATAGGGTGGTGATGAGAGGATACATTCAAAACAAACAGAAGATCCCTTCCAACCACAAGGCCATTTACCAGGAATCACAGGGGGATCCTAAATTCTCTACGTTTAGCTGTTGTCTGAAATCACTCATCTGGTGGGTGATTGGTTTGGTTTGAGGTGACAACTTGGTCATTGATTTAATGAATGCTTGCAATGGTGAGTGGGACGGCTGGGTAAGGTGGGTGTTTGCGGAAGGATGTTGTTTGGGTTGCCAGGAAGCTTTCTGTGAGCATCTACACCACTTGCATGCTAAGGTGAAGCAAGGCTCTCCCAGGGGCATGCGTGGGCCACCAGGAAATTCAGCCCAGGGAAGGACAGTTCTGGCATCAGGGCCTGGAGGTGCAAAAGCAGCCAAGGGTCACTGCAAGAAGCACAGAGCCTACAGAAATTGTCCTTTCCTTGGCTTACGGAGCACCGCTGGGACTGATGTCGAGCAGGGGCATAGAGAAGGAGTTGTAGGGAGTTGTGCAGCCCACGCCAAGACACAGCACCTCCTGAGAAAGAGTAGTTCGTATTTGTGTGAAGCTTATCTTTTTGACCTGATACTCCTCAGGTTTAGCTGCTTTTGTAAGGCTCTGAAGAGCAGACAATATCCAGGAGAGGGCAGTGCTGTACTCACACATCAGCTGGATCAGGTTGGAAAGCCAGGACCATCGTGGAATTATTATGAGTGATGAGAAATTGTTCTTCTCATGCAATCAGTCCACTTAATTAGCGACAGACTCTTCTGCCACATTTATATTAATTTTATTTTTGTATCTGGTCAGTTTCTATCATGGAAGTCACTAGATGTCATCAAGGTAAATTGTGACAGCAACACTGCCTTGAGGTTTCATTTTGCTTCCTACTTAGAATGAGATCTTAGAGGGGAAAAAAGGGAGGGATCATCATCCTAAACTGGAATTTAATAATAGTGCTAAAAAGCAAAAACTTTATCACCTGAGGAACACTTTGCAGTATTTTCTGTAGATGAACAAGCTCTGTCTCTTTTCCACTTTCTCCAGAAGTTTTGCTGTGCCCAGATCCGTCAGACTGGGTATCCATTACCCATAACTGCCTCACACGTTGTGGCAGGCTTCCTTGGTAATTTCATCCCAAAGGACCCCAGCAGCCTTGGCTACACTCAAATGTAGCTAAATCAGTTGAGATCTGATCCTTTCATTGCTTTGCAGCATGGTAGAATCACAGAGTAGTTTGGGTTGGAAGGGACCTTTAAAAGGTCATCTAGTCCAACCCCCCTGCAATGAGCAGGGACATCTTCAACTAGATCAGATTGCTCAGAGCTCCGTCCAACCTGACATTGACTGTTTCCAGGGATGGGGCATCTACCACCTCTCTGGGCAACCTGTGCCAGGGTTTCACCCACGCTCATTTGTAAAAAATTTCTGCCTTTTATACAGTCAAAATCTACCTTCTTTTAGTTTAGAACCGTTACCCCTTGTCCTGTCGTTACAGGCCCTGCTAAAAAGTCTGTCCCCATCTTTCGTAGAAGTCCCTCTTAAGTGTGGAAAGGCTGCAATAATGTTTCCCTGGAGCCTTCTCTTCTCCAGGCTGAACAACCTCAACTCTCTCAGCCTGTTGTCAGAGGAGAGGTGTTCCAACTATCTGATCGTTTTTGTGGCCTCCTCTGGACCCGCTCAACAGGTCCATGTCTTCCCTGTGCTGCGGGCTCCAGATCTGAACACAGGCCTCCAGGTGGGGTCTCACCAGAGCAGAGTAGAGGGGCAGAGTCACCTCCCTCAACCTGCTGGCCACGCTTCTTTTGATGCAGCCTTGCAGGATACAGTTGGCCTTCTGGGCTGACAGCATGCATTGTCAGATCATGTCCAGCTTTTCATCCACCAGTACCCCCAAGTCCTTCTTGGGAGAGCTGCTCTCAATCCCTTCATCCCCCAGCCTGTACTGATGCCAGGGGTTGTCTGGACCCAGGTGCAGGACCCTGCACTTGGCCTTGTTGAACCTTGTGAGGTTCACACAGCCCACTTCTCAATCTTGTCCAGGTCCCTCTGGATGGCATCCCATCCCTCAGATGTGTACCAAGGCCTTAAATTGTGGAAGGATGTAGGGAGTGAGCTGATAAAAAAGTTCCTAAAATATGGAAGAGAGACCATGTGTTTGAACTAACCAGAGCCAGACGGTGAACTGCAGTGATCCACACTGGACATGACAAATACATAGCTCATCCTGGCCTCCATCTGGGAAGAAAGGGAGAATGACAGATGCACTTCAGCTCCCAGGGAAAGACATATGAGGATCTGTGAGATGAAGTGTCCCTGGAGCTAAAAGAAGTATCTGGTGCTCCATGCTGGCAAAGAGGGTATTTTATGCCCAGCAAGTTGAAAGTCCAGGACATCAGCTTGTGTCCATATAAAGGCTTCTGGCAGTACCTGCCATTTATCTCTTCTGTACTTGTTTTCAGAAATAGCTACTGCTTTCCTGTCTGGGTTTCCCTTGCCCAGTGTGCAGTCCTATAGCTGCTCCTTGGCTAAAATGGAGTCCTGAATGTTTGTCTCCTGCCTCCTGCACCTCACTGCAGCTCAGCCCCCAGAGTTGCCCACCATATCACAGCCTCTCCCCTGCTCCCAAACCATTCACAGCTGTGAGCATCACCACCATTTCTCTGGGCGTGCACATCTGCTGCATGACTATCACTCATCCTACTCCATGAAGCTTAAATTTCAGGGTTCAAGTAAATTCAAAAGGGCTGGAGAAGGTAAATTTCCTATTTGCAGCATTTTAATGGCTCTCTCCTTGTGCTACCAAACCCCAAAATTCATCCCCCACTTGCGTAACTGTGTCTCCCATCAAAGACAGATTTCCTTGATGAATAAGCACAGCAAAAAAAAGGAGCAATGAGTGACAAACAAAAACAGCAAAGGCCAAGTTCAGAGCAAACAGGGTGTGGTTCTTCACACAAGGTGTTGTTAAGTTGTGAAAATGCTTGATGCAGGATATTGTGGAAATCATCCATTTTTCTGGCTTTGGGGAAAAACTGGACAAATTCTTGAAAAATAGTATCTATCTCTCTCAGCCCTGAAAATACTGTATTTTAGAAACAAAACACAGCTTTGGAGGTGATGCACTGAGCAGTCTTCATTTACTAGCCTTTGAAAGTCTACTATTAAATGTGGAAAAAAAGAATGAAAATTTTACCAACTAGATAAATTTTCATCTTTGCATCACCCAAACCTCTTAGTGCTAATCAGTCATGTTGTATATTAACATCAACATTTAAAGAAAACTTGTTTGCAAATTTGTCTTGAGGACAACCTAGAGAAGATATTCAGTGGATGACCTTTTTTCAATTCACCTCCTCCCTGCAGACATTTTAGTCACAAAAAGCCTGAAGCCATGCTACTTGAATAATGATCACAGACTGCAAACTAAGCAGGGTCAGGACTGGGACATATTTGACTGAAGAAACCTCCAAGACAAATCCAGCAAGCCTCAGGAGTTGACATGAGAATTTCAGGGCTGAACCAATTCACTGGATGATGGGTGTTACTGATCTGCTGCTTTTTTTGCAGAACTTCTCCCTTAGGTAATGCACTTACCTACATATGAGGATATTCAATGATGTATTTGTAATTGGGACTCGCTCCACCTAACGGGAAAGCTTTCAGACTTCTCTCTGGTTATTAGTCAGAAAGATCCCATCAAGCCCAGTGAGGGGATCAGATTATTTAAATGTTAATGTGGGGAGAGGTGAACATAAAGGAACTATTCACAGCCAATATATTCTATTTGCTTGACATCTGCTGCGGGGTCTGAAGTGAAATTATACCCAAACATATCAAGAGTGCAAATAGCTGGGATAGAAAATGGCAAAGTATTTCTTATGCCTGTGACAGACCCTTTCAAAGGAAAGGACTTACTGGGGGCCTTATCATCATTCTGGTTTCATGCTTTCTGAGAGAGACAGTCATTTGGGGATTGCTGAATTCTTGCTGTTTTGCAAACTTCAGGAGAGGGAAAGCTGAAATCTGAGCAGTCATCATCTGATTACACCAGTTCCTCCTGAAATGTTAAGTGTATATAATAATACCTTTTCCTTATGGAGCCTAAACTGATAATAGTCTTGCTGTTAAAATGCCATATTGTGCAAGGGAAGAAGCAGATGCCTTCTGCTGGGTGGTGTACTTTTTGTCAGTGAAATTTCTGTAAAGGTGATGGGCTCTATAGTATGTTCTATCTGGGGGGCTTTGTCCCTAGTTTGAACATTTGCCCTTGGGATCCAAATACAGAGAGGTGCTTCTGCAGTGGGGAATAAAAATCCTTCCCCCCACCTTACTGCCTTATTGAACTGATTATCTTGGAGGGAAACATGTTGCTGCCAGCCTCCTATTTACCATGAGCGAAGGTCAGTCGGTACCCTACCAGTTTCCATTCTCCCTCCATAATTGCTTCTCACCTTGAAAGAAAGATTTTTTTATTACTCTCTGCCAGTGTGTGTTCACCATATGGCTCATGTCATGGATTTATTTTCTCTTCTAGCTTGCTGGCATGTCCACTTCTTCGTTCATAATCTGGTTTTTTTTCTACAAGGAAAGGATTCCTAAATGCGTATGTGTGTGTGTGTATAGAAGGGATGCAGACTTCAGTTTGACAGTCATTCCTTCCTGCTAGCCCCACAAGTTCAGCTGCTTTAAGTCTCGAAAGTATGCTGCAGTTGGGTTAATATGAAAGAAATAAAGCAAATTAACTTGGTTTGTATTGCAAGTTTTGGAGATAGTTTATTGAGCGGCAACATATTTCAGTCGCTTGCATTTAATACTTCATATCATTCTGTCTGAATAAAATATGCTGGTGAAAATTCCCTCAGAAACGAATAATCTGGGAAAAGTGATTGAAATTTTGTAACTCTGATCATATTGCAAAGTTCAAAAGCTGCCTTCAGCCAGAAATCAACATTTTGCCATAAAAATTAGATTTTCTCTAAGAAAAGAGCAAGATTTTATGGGAGAATATTAAAGAAAATATTACTTGTATGTAAGTGGAAAACCAGTAGTGTATATATGAGAAATAACATGTGTTCACACGATTAAAACCTGGGGACAGTATTCTCAGTGAACATTGCACAATGCATGATCTAATACACACCAAATTTTCATGCAGTCCCAGAGTGCTAGCAAACCAAGTCAGGGTAGTGGCACATGCTGTCAGAATAGGTGCAGAGTCAAATTAGGCTTAAAAACGTATGCATGTCCTTGCATAAAACTGGACCATCTTGCTCATAAAAAATGTGATGCAAACAGGTGCAGCGCCGAGCTTCCTGTGCTCAGTGACCACCCTGCCTCCCCTTCTCCGTTGGTGGAGGCAGAAAGAATGAAAATGTGCCCAGCACCTTTTGAAAGCTTCGTTTTGCAGTGTTCATGTAAGCCCAGCTTCAAAGGTGGCTTCAGCTAATATGCTGTCCCCTGAATTTGGTGTCCAACCCGTAGGCACACATTCCTTTGCAGTGCCCAGTAGCTGGGGTGATAAACGGTGACAAAAGCAGAGGGGAATAGCGGTTTACGCTCCTGAGATTACAAAAACCTTTAGTCTCGCTGAGCCTGAATTCCACCTGTAAAAGCAGTTAGGAAGATAAGCGTCCAAAGACTTCTACAGGATCACAAATGTAGCAAAACCAGACTTAATAGATGAAATGGATTTCCAAGCCAGCCTGGTTCTCAGCATTGATAAACCAGTAGGATAATCTGGGTCTGTTATATTTTTCCTAGTTGCCCTTCTACAGCTACTGTACCAGGTATACAAGTTAGTTAAAGCGTCAGTAACTTATTCCACCATTCCCAGTGTAGAAATCCCTTGCTGACATGTTGATGAAACTCTACTCAGTTGGAGAGTCTAATTAAGTGCACAACAGTTTATAAAGCTGGCTAAATTCAGACACAATCCACTGCAAAGCAGAGAAGTCTGACCAATAAAGAAAGACGGGTGTTAGACATTCAAAAAATGAAAAAAAGGATTAGCAAATGAAGAAAAAAACCCCCACAACAGTAAAAAAGGACCAGTTAAGTATATATTATGTATGTGTATGTGTGTGTATATATGCATATACATACACATATATGTAGTATGTGTGTATATATATATGACAAGAACAAGAATGGAGTGGTGTGATTGTCAAATGGAGTGATCACAAATACCTTGGCTTTTGCTTGAATAATAAAGATTAAACAGCCCAGTAGTTTTCCAGAAAGTCCTGTCTTGTTTGTCAAACTTCTAAACCACAAAAGAATAGTTTTGAGCCTTAGCCAAATCCTTTCTCTACTGAGTTTACCGAGATCCCTTTCTCTTCAGCAGTGCATGGCATCACCATGTGTGTTTATAGTAACAGCTCCACAACCCCTTTTGGCTGAAAAACTACTGAAACTGCCCATGTTTTTCATTAATTGATGAGTAATCAAATATCATCTAATATCCAGTTGCTTCAGACAGACTGCTCATTAGAGCTGAATTATAGAGCTCGAACATATAGTTTTCTTTTCTTAGTTATCACTGAGCTGATATTTTACTGTTGGCCATCTTCATTTTCCTGCTGCCTTTGCCTGTATTGTTTGTTTTGTTTATTTGGTGGGCAGATACAATAGCTGCAGTTTTGTGTTGGATTTAACACAGTTTATAATCCAAGCTATTCTTGAAAACGATGCTGCTGCTTCTCCTTTCATCCTAGGCTGTTTGTTTCCCCATCCTTTTTTTTCCAGACCTAATGCTGGTGTAGGTCTCTGATCAGTCAGATCAGGGACCTGCTCTGGCTGAAAACCAACATAAAATAAAAATTTGTACTCTCCAGAGTGTTCTGATCCGTGGCATAGCAAGGGCTGGACCAAGGAAAGGCCAGGAATTCAAAACCGAGTGATGTGAAATGATCTTCTTCAGCAGCTCTGCTGATTTAGATTAGGCTTCATAGTTATTTTAAGCCATCCTATTGCCTACTGGAAAAATATGCTGTGCGTAGCACAGGTTTATGCAGTCTTGAATACATTGTCATAACATAAACAGGAAAGATGAAGTATTTTTTGCTGCACAGAGCATAGTTTTGAAGAGTCGTTCTGTATCCAAAACTCATATTGATACAGAAATCACTCACTTTGGTAATCTCAATATAAGGATGCTCAGTACTAGATGGAGCTTTAATGGGAATCAGTGCTGAGAAATACTTTATGAACAGAGTAAGTTGCCCAGGCTGGAGTTAGCGCTTGTCCTTCCCTGAAAATCTTGGTATAATTAAATTTCACCTATCAATTTTGCAAATCCTCCAGAGATGAACAAAATTATTTGCTATTAAATTTTACTAAATTAATTAGGTTATTTTGATGGACTAAATTTGGTTCATTTCAGAAGCAACACTCTAGTTTCTGTAAAGTCACATCATCATTCTGAGGGCATAATAATATCTCTGATAACATAAGTTCCTTTCATGCAGATTTTTCTAGCCTAAATCCAGAGCTAGGAGAAAAGCATTTTTTTGTTCAGAAGTGAAGATTTTTAGGTGCTAGATTTTTATGCTAGATTTTTAGCATAAACCATTTCTAATTCTTGTATTATGCTTTGTATAAACAAGCTGGAATGAATGATTGACAACATAATCATTTGGTCATAGTTATTATAGAACAATAAAGATTTTGCCTTCTTAGTTTTCCATCTGCAAAGTGAGGATACAGTTTCTGTCTCAGAGGAGAGTTATGAAGATTTGTTGGTTAAGGCTTGGACTGCATTTTGTCTGTGCTAAATACCATATAACTATTTAATGTCCCAGTTACAAATGGTTGACATTGTGTTGCATCCTTGGAGTATTGCTCACTTTTTTTTTCTTAAGACTCTGAAAATCTGAATGATACACTTGTTCTGAGTGTACTGCATCAAACACCAAAGCACAAATGTGTTTTTTTAAATAATACTAAGAATAATACTCCAGCATATGCAATTTCTTTTTCTCCTAATACACAATATGTTTCTATCATTTTATACAAAACTGACAAAAAAATCCTGCTATACTTCTTTGTAATTTCAGTAAGACTCTTGGATGTTCTTTATTCTTCCTATGGCCTCGATTGTGACATTGTGTTATTGCAAAATTCACCTTTAGAGAATAGAACTATTTATATGATTAAATTTCAGGTGTGCTCAAAAACACGATTGCAGTGTTGAGGAGTCTAATAAAAGCTCATCACTTATTAATTGGAAACTGGTTTTAGTATGTGCACCCCAGCAAAAAAAATAGCAAAACTGAATCATAGAAAGTTCTTGTAGAAGAAAGTCTGTCTGCTTTTTATAGCGATTTGATGGCTTCAGGCCTCAACACTCCCCACTTTCTGGTTGTAACAACCACTTGTAATAAGCACTGTCATTTTGAGTGGGTTGCGTTTATTTGATTTCGCTTGCTGGGCTGTCTAAGCAGAATAGGCACCAGCTGAACATCAAATAGCCCAGTCTCCAGTGGATGGAGAGCAAAGTGAGGAAGAGCATGACTCAGTGGTCTAGAAATTGTGAATGCACTTCACATTAAGCTGTGTTGGATTTATAAAAGAGATATAAACAGAAACAATTCTTAAAAAGCCTGTGTGACTCAATTGCCTTCGATATCCCCTCCTACGTCTTGTGCTCTGACTATTGCACTGTGTTCTTGCTTCAGTACACTGCCGCTTTGATCTCATCTGTCCTGTTGAATTTGTCCCTGGATGTTAGATGTCTTTATGTCCTTCCCTCAGAGCACCGCGGTGGGACACCCTTCAGGTGAAGGGGGCCTGACTTCTTGCTGTGGCTGTTGCTTTTATGGTAAAGTTGATGATTAAGTTGTACTTTGGGGTACTAGTCTCTGTCCTTGGAAGGTCTTAAGTGTCACTCTGTGCGGCAGGGTCTGGTGGGGTTCACTTGGAGACCCCCAAAGGGTAGCCTTGCACGTGTTTCTTTTGCTTTCCTTGCACATAGAGTGGACAGCGCACAAACAGCCTGTATGGCCATGGCTTGTGAAAAACCTCCCCTCAGGATTTTTGGATCAAAAATACAAATGACTAATGAGATCAGATGCTGCCAAACCAGGTTGTTAATTAGTGTTATATTACGGTGTAAAACTTAGAAATGAAGAAATCTTTCAAGTCCAGTTTCAGATGCCAAAGTTTTTTTAATTAGACCTGGTCTATGTGCTTTGAAGAGATCTACCTCCTTCAACAGTTCAGTTTTGGTTGTGTCTGCATTATCATGGCTTTCTATGGTCAGTCCTTGGACTTTCTATCTCCAAAACTAAATCACAGTTGACTGTCAGAAATACAGCCTGCAGACATTGATCCAGTATGTCACTAAAATACGTGCTTAAAGCATGAGTCTTAAGATGTGAGACAGAATTGTCATCTATTTACTTAGATGCTTTGGAATAAAGAGTCTCAGTTTCATGAAGGGCGGACTTCACCACCCACCATTTAGGGAAATCTCCACTTGGCTGAGACCTACCCTGCGCTTCACTTTCACATCCTACATCTCCGAAAACAAACATCCCAAACTTTAACTCCCCGCTATATACCTGCATCCTTCCAAATCAGGGCTATCACTGCATTTTTCACTCTTCTGTGTTACACCTTCACCTCTCCAAGACATATCCCTACTTACCCTTGCCTCTATCTTTTTTTATCCTCTTGGAAGATATGATTGCTTCTGGATCTATTCAGTTTTATACCTGTGATCTCATCCAGCTTCCCAATTCTCTGCTGCCCACCTTGGAGGGCTGCCCAGCTTTCTAGTCTGTTGGTCACTGGCTCAACAGAGTTCCTTTGCAAGACGCTGCACATCACGCAGTAGCAGAGCTGCAAGAGACAGAAGCTTTTGCCTCCCGTGGGAGTGAGTTACCAGAGATCAGCAGCCACGTAGTGCCTTGTTCCTGCTTGAGGCAGCAATTCCCAGCTCCTGAACTTTTCACTTCATTTCCATACATATTGCTGTCCAAAATTAATGCCTTTCACACTTCAGCATGCTAAAATATGCAGTTAGAAAATCATCACATTTGATAAGCAAACAGATCATGAATGCTCATGAGCCACTTCTTGGCCATGATGATTACAGTCCAGAGAGAGAAGCTACAGAAAAATTGGCCATAGTGTCTAAATATGAAAGCTTTGAGAAAGGTATTAATGTTTTCTTTATCTCTTGAAGACACAAAGGGATGTCTTTGTCTCTCCTGAAACTCTACCAGAGGTACAGCAGGGATGAATCTGTTCCATAAAACCAAAATTACACAAAAGAAAATTAAACTAATAAAAAGAGGGATTACAATAACAATAAAAAACAACAGGCAAAAGAGAAAACAACTCCCCCTCCTTATTGTTATGCATCCAGAATCAGTGTCTTACTCATTTGTTAAACTTTTATGGCACTGGGAGTCTCAAATACTAATTTTCTTCAGCATGAAAGTGCCCTTTTTAATGGGATGAATATGATGCTCCCAGTGCAGGCAAGAGCAGGTGTCTGGGAGTTGCTAATGTTATATTCTACTCTGCTGGATGTTTGTGGGCAAGACACCTTTGCCTTATTGTTCCTCCTACCCTTTTTCTGCCCTAACCTGCTGATGCTGCAAGAACATCTGGTCAAGAACCATCTGTTGAAAACAACAGAATTTTGATGTTGTCATGTTACAATTTTCATTGGCCATGAGGTTAAAAAATCACTTTCCCAGAAAGTAAAATCTTTTGCCTCACAAATGAAATGGTGAAATATGAATGAGGAAATGAGGCATGCATACCTCCTGGGAAGGGCAGCTGGGTGGTATGCTGTCATGGTTGTCCATGAGCCACCAGACTTCACTTCCAAAGGTGGAAAGTGGACCCTTCATGGTGGAGATGCCCCTTGCATCCTGCTAAGTGAGGATCTGATGAATCATAGGAGGGGCTATCCTAGAGACAAGGAGAGAAAGAGGCAGTGCAGCAGCATTATTTATTTGCAATAATGGGAATTCCTGTTGGAAAAAGAATGTCCTTAATCCTTCTGTGAAAAATGGAGAGTTAAAGTTTTACAAGTGACAAATTGAAAAACCTGTGTACAGTGATGAAAGGCTTTGCTTCAAGGTCATCATATGGGTAAGTATACAGCTGAGCCCAATATGACTGGAATATCGGCACCCATAATAGAAATAATTAGCTATACTGGTCTGTTTGCAGAGCTTTTCATTACTTGCTGAGGTTTATTTAGTGCCACTGTGTGTATACTAACAACACACACAGCACTCCAGGACTTTTGAAAAAGTAGGCTATTTAAACAGGCAAACATCATCGGGTAACCTTAACTATTGGTAAGAAGATGGACCAGAAATTATGTTTAGGGCCATACTTGCAAGACTGTGATGATGATAATAATAATAATAATAAAAGAAGATATCATGCCATTGACAAATAGAAACAATTTTATATCTAATAGGATTTAAGTAATAAAGGCTGAAGGGCTGCAACAGCTGCAAAGAGATTAGATATGTTATGTTTTCTCAGTGTAATAAAACTTGTCAAATAAAGCTGAATAAAATCTTCTTATCTGTGTCTCTGGCTTATTTTTCCTGCAGCCTCTTTCCTTTCAGCTGATTGCAGGAATCACCATTTCTCTAGAATGGTTACACACACGACAGTTCAATTAGAGTCAAGTTAGTGAAAGTTATTTCTGGATTTGTTTTTGGTTGCACCTTTTTTTTTTTTTTAAGAAAAAGACATCTGCAGCATTTAGAAAGTATCAAGCAGATCAAAAAAATCCTCACTCCACCAATCTGTTACCAATCTCTGCTGATATTTACTGGACAACTGGGCTGGACTGTGTATATCATCACTGTAGTACCATTAAATTTAGCACTGTTTTGCACCAGATCTGGATCTGATTTAAAAATAAACCACATCAAAATAACAAGACAGCCTTCCCCAATAGCACTTGATGCTGCCTTGGCTACCCCAACCCGTTCCTCCTTAAGGTCTCCCTTTCTCACCTGTGCCCTCTCGCCTCTGATGCATCTCTGACCACTGCCTGGAGTCCTTCTCCATCCTTTCTGCTCCCCCTGACTCAGTTTCTCCCTACCTATAACGGAAAGCATTGTCTTTATGGGGCTGGAGTGCTAACGTTTGCTGAGAGCTTTAGGATACGCAGATGGTATTTGCGTTCAAAAGTGTGAGTTGTTATTACTGTTAATAAGATGTGACAGGCTGACATTTTCTAACCTTTCCATGAAATCCAAGGCCAAACCTTTGTCTGGGTTATGAACATGCTTGGATTTGCCGTGTGGTCCGTCCTTCCAACCAGGCCAGTATTTCTGAACTTGTGTGCGTGTTTGATTTAAATTACACGAGCATTTAAAACATTGTTTTAAATACTGAGTGGGAAGAGAGAATGACAGTGCATGTTTGAGCAACACTGCTGTTGCCTTCAGCACATATTTATTTGAACAAAGTATATTACCTTCCAAGGCAAACCAGTGAACCTCGTAAGAAAAACCAAGGGAACCGTCCAAGCTGATGTAATACATAAAGACACAAACATCATCCATAAATCAATAGGCATTGATTTAGGTAAATGAAAGCTTTGCCCTTAGGTAAGAAAAATTTTACTTATTTATATGTATATATATAAAATGTTTCATGCAAGATTTCTGGGGACACTTATCCAATATTAATTAAAATTTAAGTGTGTTGTGTCAGTGCCAACAAACCCATTATTTAAGTTTTGGTTTTTTTTTTAATTAAAACTGCCTTCTACATTTTTTTCCCCTTCAGATAGAAAGCTCAGGAAACCAACAAATGATGATAATATGATAAACAATTAGGCGAAAAAAGCTGAAACCTGTTGCTGGTGCTGAAACTACTGTCAAAATCTACAGTGTATCTGTATCTGAAACAATTTCTGGCCCCTGTTTTAAACATATCTGTTCCTTGGGGTAGGGGGACAAAATATTCTATAGAATATAGAATTCTATATTCTTATATAGAGAAATTTCTGTATAAGTTGAATCTAAAAATTTAATTTAGTCTCAGTCCTAATTGCACAGAACCGTGAAGACACCGAGAAAGTAAGGGTCAGTGTAAACCCTATGTCACCCTGCTTAGAAGTGCTGCAGTCAGCTCTGGGTGAGCCAGCACGAGTCCTCAGGGAGATAACTGCATTAACCAGAGTACTCCCAGCTTCTAAACTGGCATCGCAGGGGCTGCGTGTGGCGACTTATTGGAAGGATGGGAGGGGTTAAGATGCTTCTCTTCTTGGGCTGTCTTCCCCAACTCCCCACTTCTCTACCTGTATGTTTCTGTTACTACTACTACTACTACATTGTTCTTCGTTCTTTCCAAAGTAAGGGAAGAGTTGGGAAATACTCTTCACAGGTTTAAATCGGGAGTGACTCCACTGGTTTTAACGAAGTTTGTTCAGTCTGTTTCCAGCTGAAGTTGTCATCCATTTGTGGAGATCGCCTTAGGTATAGCTGCTGATAAAAAGTGTTATGTTAGTAGCTGGACGGGTAAAATAACATTTTGGAGCATGCACCTCTCTTTTCCACTTGTTTCGTTCTCCTGTGAAGTCAAGTTGTTCCCAGTGTATCAGGTATAAATAAACATAGGGAAGAGCCTACGTAAAGTAATTCCTTTCCCTGGCCTGGCCAAAGGGTTTTTCTAAAAATACTTTCCACTGAGGTGCAGTTTTCCCAGTGTAATAGGAAATTAAAAAAGGCACCTGCATGGACTTTTGCCTGCTTGGCACTTCTGGATGCAAAACTCTTAATGTAAATACAGAGACAGCTTGTTTTTCTAGGAACACGAATGGGAGTCAAGAGAGCATAGAAAATGGAGAATTACATCCTCTGTTTAAATTTCTCCATCTTCCTCTCTCCCTGCAAGATTATGAAAAAGCCCTGTATGCAAGTAGGGACTTACTTCAGCTCTTGTCAGAAGTTCACATTTTAATATTAGTTTCTTTCTATTTTGTTTGGTTTCTCTCCTCTTCTTTTGCTGGTAAAAACTTAAATGAAAGTTAGCCTGACAGGAAATGCTGTGATCCAGGCTGTAGATGGTTTGCTGCCACCAAAGTCCTTTGAGCCTTAAGGTTCATCCTTATCACTGCTATTGAATATAACAGCATTGTCAGATTACTTTCAGACATTGGTTTTCACACATGATTGACAGATATAACAAGCAGGTAGGCAAGAAACTTAACTTGTTGCAGGACAATGGATGTGCATACTAGAAGCTTTCTGAAATGCAGAATGTTACTAAAGGCCATAACCTGATAGGAGTTGCAGAGCTGTCTGCAAACCACTCAGTGAACAGTTCTTCAATTTATTTTTTGTTTTGTTGCTTAGCTCTTCTAATAGATCAGTACTCATGTCCTCAAGGTATTTCTTTCATACCAGGAGCCCCCAGGACATGGGAACCAATTAAAGAAATTGATATGCTTGCTTCAACATTAGCCAGGGAAAGAATTGACAGGAATTTCCAGTACGTTCTGCATGCAGGAGGTGGTTACGATTTCCATACGGCTTTCAGACTGTCTTCAACTCCCAGTGAAAGCTCACACCTGAGGAAGACCCAGCAGGGCCTGAGGCATGATCCACTCCAAAAAAGCTTTTGGTTCCCACCAACATAATTTATTGGAAATATTCTGATTTTGTTGGAAACATTCACAACCAGTCTGGGAGCTACTGAAATATGTCCCTAACACGTAGAATAGATTTTGAATGACAAAGCTCAAAATAGCCATGGCCAGTGGTTGGACAAAGTGTCTCGTGACCGTCCTTGCACCAGGTTCCAGATCATACATACACTCATGCTTTCAGTCACTTTTTTTTTTTTTTTTTTAATATTGGACACTTAGAAGTCCCACTGTCAGGCCAAGCTGGAGTCCCAGTATCCCAGTGTTGTGCTTTTGGATTTCACTAAACCGAACAGCTGCTGCTCATCTTCCCCAACTGGTACTGTACGAAATTCTGTGTGACAGTGCCTGGGGAGGAGAAGGGGAAGGAAGGAGATCATTAAAGTTTAAAGAGGGGATGATCCATATGATCTATTAGCTCATGCTCAGTATGCTTTGCAGCCTGGCCATGTTCTTGGACTCTGCTCAGTAGCATGACGCCAGCTCCAGTGTGATATTGTGAACAGCTTTTTCCTGCCTGAAGGAGGAAAGAGGCATAGTGCTATACACCTGAGGGATTTCTGGGTCTTAGCTTGGCGTTTCTAATTTTGACCTGCCTCTTTTGCCCTCACCAGTAGCTTGTCAGTTCTTAAGCACACAAAGCATACATAAATATAAGCACTGTATTCCTCAGGAGTAGCCTCATGAATTAATGGAACAAAAATTATTTATAAACATCTCAACCTTCATTTGTTATGTGTGGAAGGTCCAATAACTGTATTATAGATGACAACCATGTGTAATTACTCTGCTGTTTTACCTGCTCTCATCCCAGTGACAAATCGCATTCCCAACCAGTTTGACTAAGCAAATGGGGTTGCTCAGATGACTTTCATGGTGAGTCTTTAGTCTGAGCCACCCTCTTCTTGTGTTGTTTCACTCCGTATCTCTTTCCATTTCAGCATTAGGCAAGTGAAGACCTGGCTTGCTGCCATTTCACCAGCAGTTCCCATGTATGGCTAAATGGCTGCAGTGCTTTTCTGCAAAAGCCATTGTGTTTGAGAGAGAGGTGAAATGATGCAGTTTGTATTTCACAGTTGCCCGGATACGTGTCTGAGATAAGGGACTAGGGACGTTTCTGATTAATATTACTGATGTTTGCTGTCTGCGCAGCAGTAGAGACAGACCTCCACTACTCTAAGAGCAAGGGGTGCAACTAATGAGAGTCCATGTCTATAAAGAGTAAGCAGGCAAGCATTCATCTCCCTGACCTTGGCTATCTACAAGATACGTGTCTGGTCTGACCTCCTTGTCCAAGCTCCCTCTGTACTTGGTGGAGAGGGTGATAAATCCCTCCAGTTTCAGACACCTCTCAGGCTTGGATTAATTATCGCAGAAGATAACCTTTCTCTGTTGGCTCTAGTGGAAGCTGATGTGACTAACATAGATTAGATACCCACGTTTTAGATTACTGATTTCCTTATTCCATTATGTTTGGTAGACTGAGGCCTTCTTTTCTGTACAGGTGGGAAAGAAATGGACAAAGCCATCATTCCATGACGCATTATGCCAGGTAGTGTGACTGTCAAATACCTACACTTATTTTCATTTCTTGTACAGTCAGCTTGGAAGCAGGAATAAGAAATTGGATTATGATTCTTGCTCTCCTGTCATTTCCTCAAGTAACAGATTAGTAAGTCAGCACAACATAGATTTTCACCTGTAATATATACATATAATAAATCCATTATATAACAAACTATAATGAATGGATTCTTTTCATCAGGTTTTTCTTATGCTTACACAGCAAATAAATATATTATGTCTAGTTGTAGTTGTCAGGGCTAAAGAAATACATAGCTGCTGATTTGCCTTTTAATTAGACTGAAAATCTTCTAACAGTACTGTAATATTACCACTTTCTTCTGACCCTGTGGAAGAATAATCAGAAAAGCAACAATACTCAGAGGCTGAAGGTGAGATTATCTGTCTTTCTGCTTGGCAGCAGGAGCTGCTCAGAATATTAATAAATGTTGTCTCCAAACTTGAAGCCATCTACTTCCAGCAGCAAACACTCAAACTATTCAGTCCTTAATGAAGTTGTCCCAATAGCACATCTTTCCTTCACACTCCACTTCTTGTACCCCTGCACTGCCTAGATGTAACTGTCAAGGGCTCTGCAGCCCCTCTTTGCTCTTATCCTTTTTATGATCAGTCTTCTTGCTCAAAAGAAACAAAATTGAAATAAGACATGAGGAAGGGTCATTGCTGTGTTCTGGCTGTGAAGGTGCTGCTGTGTGTAGATATTGGGTTGGATGCCTTCATGCTGCAAAGTCCAGCTACTTGGTATTAAATATTCTGCCACGTTATAGGTGGTGTTAGTCCATATTCCCCATAAATAACCAGTAGAAAGATTAGACTCAAATCTGCAGCCTGCAAATGGGAAAAGCTTGTCAAATTTGGCATCACCCTGTGGAACTCCATTTTGTCCAGTGTCTGAGTTAATCCTTTCCTGCATGGTGTGTTCAGAGAGGCCAGCATCTGTAAAGCTTCCCATACCTCTGTTGTGAGGTTTTATTGCTCCTGTCACTACTCCACTGAAAGAGCACAGGGTGGCTTCCCCTTCCCAAAAAGCTCCCCCTGAATGGAGAAGAGCATGGCGGGTGACCAGAAGCTCTCTGTCTGCTCCATGCAAGGAGCAAGGTATTGAAACCAGGAGCTGCCATTTGCTGTCAGACTGATTTATTTTTGTAGCACCACATCTGAAGGAATGATTTGACTATGAAGCACTTCACTTGCAGGAAAGGACCAACATATAACTTTTTTCCTAGCTTTTAGAGTTAAAGCCTGGTTTATAAGAACTGTAAGGAGGATTACATTAGAGACACTTCCCTGGTGTGAAATAGTGCAGCTTCTCAGTGACTGATGGAAACAAATCTGTTTCCATCAACTATGGATAAGTCAAGCAGCAGAACCATGGAAAACCAGCATGAGAAACCCCCCAAATATATCATTTTCCAATATAATTATATATTTTATGAAAAGAAAACCGCTCATTTTTTTTCTCTGCAATAAGAATTTGTATATTCTGCTTGTAAACAGTCCTCTGGGTACCTTATCTCTGTTTACAAATGATAGTTTCCTTCTAAGTATTTGCTGTGTTTGTTGAACACAGGATAAACACAGGCTAGAGGGCATCAAGACTATAACATTACATGTGCTATTTTCCTTTTTTCCCCTCCCCCTTGTTTTGTGTCGTTTGGGTGTTTTTAACCTTCTAATGCTTCTGCTCCCTGGCCTGAAATATCCAGAAGCAAATCAAATCTCCACAGGGGAAAGATGCTCGTTTAAAACTTATTTTGGTTTTAAATGTAGCAGCAGCACAAAGTCAGAGCATTTTTGTCATAAATAACCTCAGTCTTTAACCTGCAACATTGCTTTACATAACATTCGGTAGTCTTGCCAACATATCAGGGAAAAAAATATATTCCTAGATTTTTCTTCTTTGTGGTAAATAAGAAAGCACTTGTGAAAGAAAAGTATTTTAATATCAGAGTTATGAGTTTTCTCTTTCTTTTTCATTTCTTTTAGTTCCGTTGCGTTAGGAGGACACTTGGTTCAAAGTTTTGGAGTTTGAATACAGAGTTTTCTTAAGTTATTTATTATTTCTTTTAAATTGGATATAGGTAGCTGGAAAAGAGTTCCTGGGGGACATTGGAGATATTGATGAGTCCTGTTGATCCCCCTTTTGAAGATGCATTCATAAACATAGTCTTTTGGCATCTGCCATAGTAACTCTTTCCATAAGGCCAGAGAGAAGCTGCTTCTGGTACAGCCTGGGATCAGGGCCGGGCAAGCACCAGCGCTGTGCCAAGAGTGGCAGATGTTGCTTGCCCATCACGCATCCCCTGCGTGGCCTTGGGCAATTCGTATGAGTATGGTCCAAAGTCAGGCAATTTCACAGGTCTGTAAAACTGCAGAGACTGTGCTGATCGGTTAGTGTTTCCTGCTCCTGTAGGATTTCCCTGATTGAATTTCTGTTTAAACTTAGCTATGTCTTTAAGTAAAAATCATGTAAACCTGTCTTAACTTTAACATGCCCAGTAACACTACAGCTCTTGGTAATCATTCCCCTGGTTAATTGCTATTCATATCAAGGAAACCTTGGTGTTCTTGAGGAAGAACAAAGCCTGGAGTTTACAGATTTATTTTCCCTCTATCCTATCATTACCTAAAGAATACAACAGAGGAAACAGGATTTAATTCCTGACTCACAATTGCATCTGCCTCAGCAATACAGAAGTACCTGAGCTAGCTGGATGTGAGAGAGTTCAGATCCCAGTGCAGTTTAATTGTGTATGCTGATTATTAGCTCAGGCAGAGATCTAGGTTGAGGCAGTTCAATTTTATGCAGCCTGAGCGTTAGGTCAGAGCAGAGTTGTGCTGAACCACTGGCACTGACCAGTTCATGCAGCACAGCCAGCAGCGCTGCTTGGATGTGTCAGACCTCCAAGGGCATCGGAAGTGGCACTAGACTCCAATGTATGGATATTTCAATCACAGCACCACTAAAGGAAGAAAAACTCCTAAATCTACTTGGGTTTGATCGAGAAGTACAGCTCACAAACCTCAGTGATCTATTAAAGCATCTGTTTCACAAAGGTAGGCTCCTTAAGCCCAAACTAATCCACTCTAAACTTAGGCATTTAAGGCAGGGTTAGGAGCCTCTGTACCATGAATTCCTTCTGTAGTCAGTAAAAAGAGAGATATATCTAAGAGTTTATATAAAATCTAGCAAATTCTACATGGGATTATTCCAGGGTTTGCCAGCTGTCTATTTGTTGGCCAAGGACTTTCTTGCTACATGCTTATTTTCATCCATATGTGAAGTATTTTTGCTTTGTGGCAGCAATTTCCTGAAAGTAGAAGGTCTGGATAGTCCAAGTTTGTGGATGAGCCAACAGAGCTATGTCTGCCTTTGAAAATGTGTGAGAGTAGAAGAAGGTTCTCCCTCTGTGTTTGAAGAAACAATCTGCCTACCAGATAGCATCCAGCATTTCTCTACCTGAAAGTCCCTGCTGCAGCTGATGAAATGTACACTCTAGTTAAGTCTCGTTACCCTTTTGTCATATAGATCAGAACTATCTAGATTCAAAACAGCTGACAGTGAATGGGAGAGGATGGGGAAGAAAAGGAAACCTAACAATGCGTGAAATGCCATTTCAATGAGAAGTTTGCCTTTCAGCTGACAGCTGAAATCTAAATTTCAGGAAGATGAGGAGTGTGGACTCACGTGGGCAAACCTTACGTACTGCAAGGGCTTGAATTTTTGAGGGATGAACTGATGTGGACATTTGAAAATGACAGCTGACAGAGCATTGGACCCAAGTGGTGGGAGGAATGGCCCAGCTAGGGGACTATCCATAGGTTGTTGCCAAGTATTTTTTTACGATATGAAGGCTTTTGAATGCATTCATGTAATAAAGAAATAAATAAGTAAAGTGCATCACTGTCACCAAGGGCCTTTTCTGGTATTTATCAGAGAGACATGCTGTGTTTTCCTTTTGAATAGCAATGCTTTTCACTGCTGACAGATTCACGTAGGAGAATCTCAAAATCTTAAAGGAGAACCGAACAGGTTTTTCAGCATAATTAAAACAGCGAATGAAATATTATGATGTTTTTGCTGTTGCTGACTTAGCAGCTTCAATAAACTGAAAAAGTTGGATATAGAAAGATCCAATGTGTGTCTGAAAATCTTGGAACAAGTCACGTTTTCATGATGTAGGAATCAAGATACATTATATCATCATCTCTCTTTTAATTAGAAAGGTGTCTTATGCCGTTGAAGAACTACTGAAATTGGTCTGATATTTACACCACTTTTTATACCATTCTATTGGGTCATACTACTGATCACTTTAATTTTCAAAGAATGGTCATAGGTCATCACGTGTTTTCATCTGGAACATGGTCCAGTCTCTATTTTCAGATTATATTATTTTAAGAACCAGATCCAGAAGAATTGCAAATTTCCTCTGGCGTGCTATGCTAAACTGACAATATCATGCTCTGCCTATAGATATGTAAATAGGCAGAGAATGGGTGCTCAGCACTGTGTAGGATTGTTTAAGAACTTGGTAGGCATAGTAAGTTAGTTCCTGTTAGTTACTTCACTTCAGCACAACTCTGCACTCAGTTTTGTCTGTAGACTTTTCTGCCCCTTGTTAATGCCAAAAAATTGTTGGTTTTATTCTGCATGGTTATGCTTTCTAGCATATGATAGCACTTCTATCTTAAAGAAACATTTCTCAGCCATTCAAGTGGCTTAGGGGTTGTGGGTTTGGTTTTTTTTCTTTTTTTCCCCACTATTTCATTCTTCACTTACTAATATGGGCTTAACCTGTGACAAGACATTTGAATATTTCTACCAGCACGGGAAAATCACGCTGATGTTATCATAA